>NC_056747.1:295340922-295640922 GCF_019279795.1 Protopterus annectens
GTCTCTAACAACGAAGGAATGTCCAGCGTCCTTGATGTGGTGTTGTCCCCTTTTGTGTTGGCCCGGATTTCTGGGATGAAACCATGCAGAGATTTATGAGGTCGAATATGTGTGGGTGCACCCCTCCGCAGGAGCCTTTAGGGTGTCCTGTACAGCATGGACAGGGAGCACAGAAGCCGCTGGAGAAGGGCCCCTCTGGCGGCCAGCCTTTCTTGCCCTACTTTTTTCCTTTTGGTGTTCTATTGAGGTAGTTTTACAATTTTTTCCTTTCCTTTCCTTAGGTTTAGTGGTGGGAGCATTGGAGCCTTTCCCCGGTGCCCAGAGCCATTGGTGATATAGGAGCCAGGGTGATAGGTGCAAGCCGTCCAAGCGAAGGTGCTAAAGCGTCCCTTAGACAGATCCCAGGCTTACAAATGTCATAATATACAGAATGGAGCAAGAGAATTTCATCTTATCACTGTGGCATTCCATCATTCATCATGGTCACTGGCATCATTCCCATCATAGCGTCATACCTGCCTGGGCTACATAATCTCAAGAGCAATGCCTTTTCCATGTCATAATCAGTTGAAGGCTCTCAGTCCCTTTTCATGTAGCGTGGACTGAGGTAACCTGCCTTGTACCGTTGATTGAGAAATGTGCCGTATGACTGTGCTGCCCACTAGTAGGAGGTATTGAGAGATTTGTTTTTCAGTGGCTCAGTTATGTGGCTCCGGGCGCCCTGTGTGCAGCTTACTGCATGTGTGTGAAGTGTTAAGGGTGGTGAGCGTTTGGCTTATGCAATGTACTACGGTGACCTCTGTGTGAATTTTGTTTGTGTGGCATTTTGTTTTGGTCTGGTTGTTGTTTGGACTGTCTGGTTTGTTGTGTGTGTTTTGTGTTGGCCAAGAGTGCGTGAGGGTGTGTTTGCCTGTGTTGCTCTGGTATGTGCCAGTGATTTTGGAATTTGTGAGCCTATGTTTTGTGTGTATTGTCTCAGTATGTGGGCTCCTAAGGATCCGGTCAGCATGAACAGAGGCTTATGTATGTGTGGTGTGTTCAGTTGCTTCCTATTCTTGGTGTGCTAGCTTGTTGCTGAGAGCTGAGAGACTTTTGCCGCATATTGTGCTTAGTACTGCATGTCTTTGTGTAGGACTCAAGAAGGGAGAGGATTGTTCAGTATCGAGGAGGCAACATGAGCCATGTATGATAACTTCACCCAGTGCAGCGTCAGAAGGGTTTAGGACTTTGGGGAACTATACCCCCATACCAGAAGCAGTAGATCAAGGAAAGTAAGACAGGACTTTTAGGCTGGTGGTTTAGAAGATTGATCTAGTGGCTTTTAATAAGAAGGCAAAGACTCAGGTACTGGGGGCTAGCTGCTGGAGGTAGACTACAGTTGGCTTAAAATCAAGTAGAAGGATGAAGCTCAGTTAAGCCAGAAACTGGGCAGCTCAGTTAGAGCACAGGAACAGTAATGCAATTTATAGCAAACAACTGCTTAGCGCAACGAATGGGCCCACCACGAGTAATGGAGCACTAACTTCTGGCTTCAACGCTTCCAAATCGGACAAAAAGCAATTTATAAAAAGTGGATCCCAAAAAAGATCCCACCTTCCTACTAAATGGGACAATTAAGTACAGGAACAAAACAAAAACCACAACAAAAGCGCAACAGCAAAAGGAAAAAAAGACTGTATACAAACAGTGTAGTAAAACAAAAAACAATTTTTTTTTTTGTTAGGAATGAGAAATAAAAAAAACAATTAATGTAAAAAATAAACATAAACAGTTGCAATGCTGCACTTCATAGCAGGCAAAACCATGGTGAAGCAAATATTAAACTTAAAAATGCAGGTTTTTAGCTAAATGCAGATTGGATAAGTAAAAAACTAAATTAGTTAGTACTGCTGCTTAATAAACCTCGCCAGTGGAAAAACACTAAAAATATTTATAACTTCCTCTTGTAACTCTCCTCTTTAGCCTGCTCTATAGCAGTGGCTGCCTCCTGCGGGCTTTGTGCAGGTGAGCGCAATTGAGAAGAAGCTTGAGCCAGGTGTTTAGCGTGGCAAAAACAAGGGCACTTAGAGACAATAGGCAACTTTAATTTGAGCTATCAACTTGGACTAAACAAATCCTGTAGTGGATTTCACCAGGAACAAAAAAGGCTCCCTAGTAAGCTAAAACGAAAACTGGAGATAATTCAGTTCAGTGAACTATAACAGGATGACAAAACAAACAGAAAACTTTTTTTTTTTTACAATTTTTAAGAAAAAAAATGACCAGGAAAAATTAAATGTTTTTTTTTTTTTTTTTTTAAAGTGCAAGAAGCAAAAAAAAACATTAAAAATGCTATAACAATGTTTAGTGTCAAAGAGCAGGAGTGTTACAAAACAGGAATTTGAATTAATTTTTTGTATAAAGGAGAAAACATGCCACAACAGTTCAACAGTTTCAAAAAAGTAGAAAAAATACTATCAAATAAGGCCAATATGCAATTCGAGTATGGCGGAATGCAAGAAACATAGAAAAAAAAACAAAATGTCAGAAAAAAACAGTTTTAACAAGTTTTCTGAAATGAATAAAAAGAATGCTTTTTAGTATGAAAAGTTCAAAAGGTGCAAAAGGAGGAAAAGAAGAGAAATCAGAAAAAAAAATCTAAAGTTTAAGTTTTGAAAAGAAAAACACTAGAAAGGAAGGGTGTGTCACAGTAGGGGGACATAGTAACATCTGTAAACTTCCGTGGATAAGCAAGGAAATATATTCAGGGACCAAAGGAACATCCCTTCTCATATACATGACTGTCAGGAACTGTATAACAGATGTTGTACACCTCTGAAAGTGCTTTTATAGTTGGGTCTCTCTCTCTCTATATTACCACATAACAGGTTTATCTTTTTTCCGATGTTGAAGCATAACCATGACACTCCATACACTACAAAAAATGTATATCTAAGCACTGACTGCATTCACCCTTTTTATGTATTACCAGTCAATTATGACCAACTTTACACTTCAACTAAATTATGTGGCTTGGAAATATAAAACTGGTTCTGAACAAAAACATTAATTAAACTATTCTTTCAAGCCTAACATTCAAATGTAATTTAACATGTATAACAGATGGCCAAAAAAAAACACTCAGAGTTTGTAACAGTAAAATACAAATTAACGCTCTTACTAGTGACAGTAAAAAGTCAGCTCAGTCCTGAGGAAGATATCAGCACAGTAAATGTTTTTTTCAGTACAGTGCACTTTGTGTCTCCATACAAATTGTTACATCAGAGAGTTAAAAAAGACCTTATGATAAAATCACAGTGTGGTAATGCCTTCAGGACATCTGGGGGCATAAAAGTTAGAAAATAACCAATTATAGTGAAACAAGGACTACAGTACTTTAGTACTACAAAAAAGACCAATAAAAACATTTATTTTGTTCAGTTTTTGGGCGGGGTAGTGTTTAACTATAAGGTTCCTCTGAGCCTTAGGCTCAACCTTGATTATTTTGGGACTAATTTTATTTATAAATAAGAGGAGATGAAACCTGTTATAGCCTTAGCTATCTTTGCAAATTAATTAATTTTTATATACAAGCTTGGAATACGATTTTATGAAATTGTTTCGGGATTTATATAAAATTATTTTTCTTTTGAGTTTATTTTAATCAGAAGATGGAAATGACATTTTTGGGTGTAGTTTTATTTGTATAGCACATTGAGTTAGTTGAACATATAGGCAGAAAAGAACCCTCTTCATTCTGTAAACTAGTAATGCACATCTTTCTGAGTTAGTTGGGCTCTACATAAAGAACTTTTGGAAGCAAAATAACTGTTTCCAGTGTGATATTTTTAAGCAGTTTAAATTAGAGAAAGATGTACTCCAAAAGGTTACACTTCCAAGAATATTAAAGCATTAAATAACTGTTTAGCTCCTGCTTATTCTTAAGCTAAGAACTTGGGATTAATATTTCACTGCAGTAAGGGTTATGTTATGATTTTTGAAGGCTTCTCTGAATGGTATTATTCTGTTTCTGTTCTTTACAGTGTAAAGAATCTAGATATTATGACAAAAGATACATTTTATTTTAAGGAATATAGCTTGTATATACCTTGCATATAAAAACTAAAGTTATGATGTAGATAGGACTACTTTTTATGCATCTTCTTCTTGAGTATAATGCACCCTTTTGTGCATGCACTCTGTAATTTTCAAATTCCATCTGCAAGACATCTTCCTTACAATGAATAATTGGTTAAGTTGAACTTATTCAGTCTAAGATGCCACCCCTTTAGGGGTAAGTTCTGTTCAGCTCTTTGAGCCCTTAATGATAACGTACTGAGGGCATTTTTATACCAAGGATTCTTAATCATGATCTCCTTAGTTCCACTTATTGTAGATACTATAAATAATTGCGTTATGTAACAATTTCAGTATTTTAGATCTCATATAGGTTCATAGATTAGCACTAGTCTAACAGGCCTTGTGGGCTAATTTAAGCCTAGTCAATTACTCCATGTGAGAATCAAACCTGCACATTGGGATTATAATGTAAACATCTTAACCATTATGCCAAACTCCCAGACCTTTTCTGCTAATACATTATCATTGTTTATTCTGGAGCTTTTCTCACTGGGACTCTGCTGAAAAGGGGTTCAGCCTAGTTAGATTATCTTGGCCAACAAACATGAATGAATGAAGGAATGAATAAATAAATAAGAAATACACGACTTCATCACCCACTCTGTTTTCTTTCTCTGTCTCTCTCAAACTATTACCAGGGATAGACTTGTCCCAATGACTTGCAAGACTATAAAAAATGCCTTTATTTATTACACATGGTGGGTTATTACTTAAATCCCTTGTACATGATTGAATGGGTACAGGATTTGTTTCCCTAATTTAAATGAGTCTGTATTTCTAGATCACCTTTAGACCTAAAACCCAGTTTTAGGAGGTTATGAAGCTACGAAAGTATCAGATCAATATTTTTTCTGTTGAAGGTTTGCAACAAAAAATAGAGGGACATACTGAAAAATTACAAAACAAAGAGTATGTAAATAAAGCTAATAATCATAATAAAATGTGTAGCTTGTTACAGAATTCGTGCCATTTGTGGAACTAAAATTCTAAATAATTTGTCAACATCGGGCTATAATGATTTTAGATACTGTTCTCAAAACAGTTCTGCCTATTAAACTAAAGAGAGGTTATTGTAATGCTTGCACTTTATCGGGGATATTATAGTACATTTGACATCTTAAAGAGCCCCATCAGAGAAAGGTGAAACGTTTGCATGTAGCAGCTATTCAGAGTGGTCAGTATTACAGAAGTACTTCCTACAGGAAATAAATGAGAAAAATCTGACTTCCATTAAAAAAATAAATTGTAATACAGAAAATGTAGTATGTTATCCCTCATGCCCATGTTCGTTTTTATGTTGCACAGAGCTATTTAAACAATCTCACTGGGACATCACTAATAACATTCATAGTTCTCTAGTTTGTTTTATTCTGTCTGGGCCCTAGGGCCATTAGAACACAGCTTCCAAATCTTTTGGAGAGCAGGTTTACTGTCTTACTGAAAGATCTAACATTCTCTTAAACAAATTTAATGAAGAAGAACATCTTATGTATTAGCTAGCTTATTCAAACATTGCCAGTGATGTGGAGATGTAATTATTCCTCTTGACATTTCAAATCTATCAATCTTAAATAAAATGTTATTGAGCAAAGAAAATAGGGTTATCAATAATTTTTAGATTCAGCAGTGTTCCCAGTGTATCCTGATGGAATGCCTTAAATGTAAGACACAAATGGCGTCTAATGTAGTGATTATATTATTATTATATATTATATAAGGGAAAATTTCAGTTCACATGACCACCTGATTAGGAATATTACAACAGGACACCTCTCAACCTCTTATTGCAAGAAATATTGACAAAGCCTGATAAAATTGGGGGACAAAGGCCAAGAAATAGGGACAGTTTATAAATATTGCTCTTATAAACTTAGAAAGTTACTGCTGTAAAAGGCTTTGTGTTAACATACATTTATTTTATGAAAGATTTGAAGTCTGAAACTCAATTGTATGTCATTATTTAGTAACTTCAGTCCTCAGATCATCCCAGTGATTTGCCAGAAAATCACAAATTTTATGAGGAACAGACCAAAAATATGAGGCAAAAATCTAAACATTTTGCGAAAGTCTGCACAGTTAAGAGGTATGTAAACAGCGCTGATTATACAGTTTACTGTAAGTGATAGATGACCATATTCACATATTTAGAGTACATTTACATATCTACAGTATATATATATATATGACAATATTCATATATTTAGAGTATATTTACATATTTACTGTATATATATATATATATATATACACACACACATACACATATTCACAAAATTATACCTATATTTATCGGAGGCCATATGCATCAAGATACACTTTCAAACTATGATTGTCCCGCAAATCTATAACTTTAACTGAATGATAAGCAGAAGTCAGACGTGTCACGGTACACTTTCAAACTGTGACTGTCTTGCATATCTGATACTTTAATTAAATAGTAATTGAAAGAAGTAATATCAGCGTCTCTAGTTGAAACAGGTGGCATAATGGCTCAGCAGATAGTGTAGTTACCTCCCAGCAAAAGGTTCCCTGGTTCAATTCCCGGCTAAGGTGTCTTCTGTGCAGAGTCTGCATGTCCTCTCTATATTTGCGTGGGTTTCCTCTGGGTGTTCCAGTTTCCTCCCACATTCCAAAGACATGCAGCAGATGGATTGGACACTCTAAATTGGCCATAGGTGTGAGTGTGTGATATGGAAGAACAACCATGGTAGGGCTAGCCAGCTGATGGTGTGAACCTTGGCTTTAGATGATTGTCATTTTTGAAGTCACACCCTGACCCCCTGTGTAGACATGGGAATAGGGGTTGTGGAGAAATGGATTTGGTAAAAACATTCCCAGTCTTAATATTGCCAGCATACTTGGCAATCCAGAGTGTTTCTAAGGAAGGGAAAATAATTGTGCCATGAATTATTGAAAAACATATATTAAAAAATAAAGACTGTTTGCACAGCTCCCAGGATACAAACAAAGTGCCCATTCCTGGCATAAGCACTGTTTCCAGGGCTGGAACAACAAACACTGCAAACTTGTAAAGAGGGAAACATTCTGCCACAGGCTATGCTGTGAGTGAATCCATTGTAGTAGCTGAAACCAGTAATTCACAAAAACAAAACAAAAGATTTTCCAAACTATAGCATTGAAACAATAAAGTGAACAGTTCAGGATATTGCTTCTTTTATACAACAAACTCATACTTTCCACACAGGTTATATGCAGTAAGGGTAATATGGAAGTTAATGGAAAGAAAAATACTTGCACCAGAAAAAAATATCCAAAGCTACTGATAAAAAAGAGCAAAGATACTACAATAGATGGGAAAAAGAAACTACAAAGGTGAGCAAAACATTGAGTATTAAAGGAAAAGAAGGGAACTAGTAGAACCAAGATAAGACATGTCATTACTAAAAACAGTACAGAGAAGGGAACTCTTAGCTAATGCGTGAATTGTACATGAATACCCTATTGAACAATGAGCATTCTCCAGCAGGATATTAATGTACAGATATCACCAGGTAGCCTTAAAACTATACTTAAAGTCACTTACAGGAAGTCTCCAAGCCTTAGAGATAAGCTGGTGCACTATGCATGTATGGTTCTGATATGGAAAACTATGCCTCTGATTTGGAGTTGAGTCCTGGATCCACAGTATGTCTTTACATAAATGACTGACAGATCCATTATATTAGTGGAGATGATACATGAGTAGAGTGGAATCTAAATGCCACAGATCTCAGGTTATACCCACACTGCACTGTCCTTATAATATGTATTATCTAGGACAAAATCAGGAAAGTGAGGTACCATCGTTTTGAACACATGTGACATTAGAAGTGGCTCATACATGAATCCTGTTGCCAAACATTTCAGCTTGAATCATCATAGTGATGAATTTCAGCTCTTTGTTTTATTTACGATAATTTATGGTCATCTTGCCACAGATGTAAATCATGTTCTCTGCACGGCATACCTTTAAGTTGAATACCTTATAACTTTGGCATGACTAATGAGTTGGTAATGAACTATTTCTGTGGTATGCATCACGGTCTGGTAATATTTTGATGTTTGCTTTTTCTTCTCTCCTTCTTCCTACACTCATGTTTTATCACTGCTCAAATTTAGTAAGCTATGTAACCGTGTGAACTCAGGCCCTATATTTATCACAGAATAAGCCATGTGAATTCATGTTCTGTAATCATTACAGGACTCATTTCATACAGCTCCTGCCCAGTTGCCTCTTTACACTTAGTGAGAGATTTGCTGATTTTTTTTTGTTGTTTGAGATATAATATGTGCACTGTTGTTCTCATCCTTAGAAGACTATAGGGCAAAGGTGCTAGTTTCAGAGTAGAACATAAAAGCTTGCTTGTTTTGTTCACTTATACAGTTTGTTGTTTTTGTGAAGTAGCAAGAAAGACCAGGCCACTTGAGTAAGAAAGTTAGACACTATAGCTGACGTCCACTGTGGAACTCTAAGAAGTATGGGTAAGTGCTTTATAACTAGGGTCATGAATGCAGTGAGGAATCAAATACAGTGATTTTTTTTCACTGCATTAAATCCAGATTCTGGGGTCACAGCAATGGAGGCAAAGTAGGGTCTGTGTCTGAAGACACCATGCACTCCTTTGATTGTAACATTTTAGTGCAGGCAGTTTCCATTCTGCCTGTAGTATAAGGAGTCAGCTGGTCAGGAAGCCATCCTGTGGCTCACCCTAAGTTTGTCTTTTGCTAACTTTTTGTGTACATCATCTGTGTACCAGATGGCTTTCTAAGGACAACAACATTTTATTATAACTAGGTCACATTAATCCAGAATATGATGATATAAATAAATATTCATCAGAAGTCCACTGATGAGGGGCACATGATATGTATTCATTAAAAGTTGGAAAAACACCCTAAATTATATCACAGAACATCTAAAATGCCATTGCTTCTGGAGGTAAGGACCCCCTCATTCCTAGCCTGACTTATTTATTTATTTCATTTCAATCAACTTTTCTGACAACTTTTCTGGCTTACCATGAAAGGTATATCGGTGGCAGATTATAATGGGAGGGGGTTGCCTAATATACTACATTTCCTATGTGACTAATTACAACAGGACATATTTTGATATGTTAGTCTCCTAAAAGATACTATATTTGACATAAATTTCTTTGACCAGAATGTACCACTTTGACTAAAAATTTATAAAACTTTTTCTGAGAGGCATGCCCCTGGACCCCCTTTCCCAAGACCTGGGGATTGTATGTGTATTGGTTAGGGGCTATAGTGTATGTCAGTGTATGTTGTGACTGTGATGTGTGTGTGTGAGGGAGTGTAAAATGTGTGTGTGTGAGTTACCTTTGTGTGTCTGATTGTGCGATCTCGGAGTTAGTATATATAAGTAAGGGGGTGTGGAGGGCGCAGCTAGCCCCCCTGCTTATCTGTAGTGTAGGATTTTATGTTTGAGTTGGGGGGGGGAGTTGTGTATATGTGTTTGTGTGTGCTGTATCTGTAGTGTACTGTTGGGATTTTGAATTTCACTGTTGTAGGGTTTCAGTATTTGGAATGTTCGGCTATGTAATTTCAGAATACTGAAATTCGGGATTTCAGTATTTCGGGATTACGTAGTGAACCCAATTTTTCTGGTTGAGATCAATATTCTTTAATTACACCAGAAAACCAAAAGGTAAAATTGTGAACGTTAGCAATAAACAATGAAATGATCGTCTGCTCACAGGACATAGAAAATTTACTCAGAGGAAAAAAATGTGCAAGTTTCACAATAATCAAATAATATATTAGAGTATTACAGAGGCAAGGGGAGATTCTGTAATACAATTACAAACAAAACTACTAACACAAGTGAAATGAAAAACACAACTTCTACAGCACACACATAACATTCTTTGGTAGTTTCCTACAGAGACGCAAGAAAAAGTGACTAAACCTTAATCAGATCATGTACAACAGCTTGTAGTATGTGAACATGTCCCTGATGTGTGTTAACAGTTTCATTGGTACCAGTTCACAAATATATCAGACCAAAACCATTGTATCCTCATCAGCCTGTGCAGAGGACAGAGACAAGGCCGATATGGCTGAAGAGATATAGTTTATATTAAGACTAAGTTGTGAGGCTGGAGGAAAAACATGGCACAGTTCAGGAATGTGAACTTTACAGTTAAGAAACCTACAGTGGGCTGTGAAATCAGAGTTAAAGACTGTACATCTGAAAGAGTAAAATGAAGGAATGGAGTTCTGAAGAAATACTGAGTGCTTCAGTTAGGGTACGATGAAAGGATGGAAGAAGATGCTGATTAGTAAGAGAAATGATAAAGTAACACATCTGAAGCTCAAAATAGTCAAGAACCATTTTAAGGTGGCAAGGGCCAGGCTGTACCTTAGTACTATGTGCAGTGATAGAAACAGGAATACTGCCACACCACAAGCTCTTTAGAGAAAAAGACAGAATCAGTGGCAAAGGGGCACCACAGAACAGAATCAGTAGCAAAGGGGCACCACAGAACATAACATGTAAGGCATCAGTGATAAACCAGAACAAATGTATTAAGGAGAAAGTTCACATCTATTAAAATACACTCATAGGGAGATAACCAGGCTTACAGTTGTACTAATGTGGGCCTTAAAGTCATTCAGCTGGAGATACAAGGCAACATGTCTCAGAAGGATCAGTTAACTCAGTACTGGTACCTTTAAAAGTAAAGAATGTAGTAGATGGTAACATTTGCCAACTAAAATAAATTTACCATGCACAGCCATAAATTTACTGTTATTGGAAGAGTGGGTGGTGCTATTGGGCTACTGGACCACAGCTTCTCCAAGTTTTATTAACATTGTCTATATTTAATAAGTTCATTTCTGCTTTTGTATGAGTGGTGCCTTTAATTAATGAACTATTTACATGGAGAGGTACTCCAGTGGTGTAAAGGAATAAAGCCATGTCTATAACCCAGCTGATCCAGGTTCGAATAGTGGCTCAATCGACAGATGGGGTGTTAGGCAGGGATGTGTTGACTGACTTGTGGTCATCTCCTGTGTCAGTCTTTAGTGGAGGATGGGGCTGACACACTGGTAGGCATGCCTAGAAGAGGGAAATAAGGGTGGAGACATGGCTGAGCTGCTGCACAGACAGGGCAATATGCCACATACCTCCACTGCATGCCTGCCACAGACAAAACCATTAGGTCTAAAGGGGGGAGGCAGGTAGAACATAGCAAAAAACCTCCACTGGATAGATGCAAAGACATGCCAAGCCCCTAGATACCTAATGCCCATGACCAGTCCAGCAATACTGCAACAGATAGCAGGGGCAAGGAAACAGCTGGTAGATCCAGCATGGATGGGGCACTGGGATGCCAGGCCTGAACTAATGAAGGAAGGAAGAAAGGAGGGACCATCAAATTATTCAAATGCAGAATAGTTGTGCTGACACATACCTGAAAGAGACTATTTATTCAACAGGCACCTGTATACTCCAATAAGTAAAATGGCTCCACAGGTTTGGTTATGCTTGCATTACATGGGAACACCATATAATGATAGCTGTCTGAAGGAAAACTGTCATTGGTCAATGGCTGCAGTGCTGGGCAATGCAGTAAAATATCCCAGGACAGTACATCTTTCTCTCAATGAAATACACGCTGTTATTCCTGCTTTTACTTCTTCCCATAGCAAAAAAAACTTTGTACAAGTTCACTATTATGAGGCCATTTGGGCTGTAATGTTTCACACACAGATGAGAGAAGTAATACAGATGACACAACAACATTTCATTTTAATGCTTTCATATTTAACAGAATTAAGGAAACCATAACCCAAATAAATGTGGCAGGATGCTTTATCCAACATCATATACACTGCATATAGTTCACCCAGCCAGTGGTACTAATCAGCCTGAGATACATGAGTGAATCAAGCGGACATGAGCTTTTCATGAAATGAATAATGTATGCAGATCTGATTTCCAGAGGTAACACACTATGTTTTTGACAGGGCTAAAATACAATAAGTGATACTTTCCCCTTAGTCACATGACTGTTTTCACCATATGGCTAAATAAAAAAAAAAATCACACCCTCCCTTGTAGACTAGTCTGTTGTAAAAAATAAATAAATATACAAGTGAGATATGAGGTATACACTGGTAACCAATGGAGATTTACATACCATAACAGTGTCAGTAGTGTAACAGGTAGAACACACTCATTTGGTACAGAAGGCTGTGGGTTTAATTTCCACAACAGGTGTATCAATTGCTGACACTACAGTGTAGCACAAGGGGAGTTCTGCCCTCCTGAGTGTGCCATCCTTCAGACGAGAATGTTAAACTAAGGCCCCATTTGTTTGAGTTGGTGGAAGCTCCAGTGGATGGAAAAAATCCCACAGCACCTATAGAAAAGAGTAGGGGAAGTTCATCATGCCTTGGCCAAATTTCAGGTAATAATATAAATACCATCTTGGGTCTCCCCTGAAAAGCTGCTACTAGCCTAATGGGACTAACCTGATCAATAAATAATAAATAAATATATAAATAAAGCTGTAAAGGTTAAATAATTGCAGCTACCATGACACTGGTTGTCTTTTGGTGGTAGCATATCTGACTAACTTCCATTGCCTTACAGATGTTGTTAGGATACATTAAATGAACAAGCAGATGTTCTGACAAGAAAAAAATAATATATAATGGCATTGGCACTACTGTAAAGGTAGCACAGATTCAATGACTTATAGGGCATTTTAAAATCACATAACTTCTGGGACCTCACTTAACTGAGCTTATATTATACAAGGATTCCCCATACTGATATCAGTATAATTAAAGAGGCCAGGGAATGTAAAATACATAAAATTAGTAATAAAGCTGTGACATTCAGAGTAGGAGAAGATGATTATTACAAAGTAAAACTGAGGAAGGCCAGTGTTTTTGGTAAAATAAAGCAATTCTGACCAAATTTGGACTTAACGATGGTGCAGTACTTTAATTTGATATTAAAAAGTGGTTCATCAGAATGCAAAAATGCAAAATAATTTGTCAAGCATTATAAGCAGAAACAATAAAAGGCACAGAGAGTTAGTTGAGGCAATTGTGTTAATCTAACAAAATAACAGGAGTTTCTACTGAAAAAGGTGTCAATTTTATTGTTATAGAAATTAATTATAATTTCTCTTACTATAATATTTCTCTTTCACTAACTTGGCTTAGCTGACATAGTTTGATTACAACAAGAAGCAACATACGTGTGCATAGATATTCTCTTTTGGTATGACTCAGTGTAAAACAGTAATTTTTTTTAATGATTTAGGTACTTGCATGGTAAATACATATAAGATAACAAAATGCAAAGGCAGTGATATGGAAACTTTCATTTGTAACCAACAGCAGAACAGCAGAACCAGCAGAATATTTCAAAAATGACAATGGATTCAGTTCCACAATAAAATTTATTGCTTGTCTTGTCTTAGCGCCTCGGCCATTACAGCCTTCAAAGAGTACAAATTTACCAAAAAACATATTTCCCTATTTATACATCACAAACAATCATTTAATTAAATAATCAGTCAATTAAACATGCATTTTAAAATTTTAAAGCAAACCTCCAATTAACGTCTCTGTTTAAGCCTCTTGGTGTCAGTGTATCAAATTTCAATATAAATACAGTTTCCTTATACAATAAAATATTTTTAATTAATCTTTCATCCCCTTCCCCTGATAAACACTTCTTCCAAAATAGTAGCTTGTAATAGGTTAGCATCACTATTATGTTTTTCCCCAAAATGAGATGCTATAGGACTTTCTAGTCTCCCCTTTTTAATATCTCTAATATGTTCTTGCAACCTAATTCTAAATTTCCTTTTAATTTCCCCAGTATAGAAAAGGTTGCAGGGACATCTCAGGCAATAAATTACACCCACTGTATCACATGTGAAATAATTATGTGGTCTAAATGTTTTTCCATTAATCCTAGGAAAACTCAGTTAAATAAGGGAACATACATTGCAATTGTTACACAGTATAGTACCCAAAGATACTAATGAGGTGGAGGGACTAGCTACTGGTGCAATATAGTAAGCTTTAACCAATTTGTCCCCCAAATTCTGTCCTCTCTTATAAGCCACATAGGGAAACTCAGAGACAATTCTATGTAGCAGTTCATCTCTATGTAATAATTTCCAATAATGCTTTATTAGTTCCCAGATCCTAGTACTTAAACTGTTATAAGTGGTCACAAAAAACTTTTTATCTTTTTCAACCAAAGAATTAATATTACTAACACTAGTAAATCTTTTTCTACTATTAGTGTCATGTTTGTTCAAATTATACTGTATTAGTTTATCAATAGACCCATAAATTAAATTCTCACTATATCCTCTCTGTAAAAAACATAGATAGTGTTTGATTAATTTGTTTTTGTAAATTCAATTTATTATTACAGAGCCTAGACAATCTAATCATCTCTCCATAAGGTAAAGATTGTATAGTATGAATCGGATGGCAACTAGTACCAAATAAGTACTGGTTGCCATCCTCAAATTTTTAATTGATTGATTATTTAATTAAATGATCGTTGGTGATGTATAAATAGGGGAATGTGTTTTTTGGTAAACTAGTACTCTTTGAAGGCTGTAATGGCCGAGGCACTAAGACAAGACAAGCAATAAATTTTACTGTGGAACTGAATCCATTGTCGTTTTTGAAACTTTCATTTGTAACTAAGAAGTATGTAAAGCTACGTAGATCAATACTCTTTCCCTTTCCATCTCTGCAGAACTCTGCACAATGGTTTTGAACTGGCCCATTCATTCCATAGGGGTGGTAGCCAGGTATCTGTGGGTTAGGCGAGAGTCGACAGCCCATTGGCTCCTGCCCAGGAAGCACTGTCAGTCCAACCATTCCCTCAGTGGTAAGAGTCAGATTGTAGGAAGCAGGCCAGCTACATGACCTAGGCATAGCTGCTTGGTTGAGAAGAGAGGGCATGTATGCTACCTCACATTCCTCTTATTTTCCCCAGCTCAGCAGGGAGGTTCCTGCCAAGTGCAGTACAAGATAACATGATCTCTGTAGCGGAGGGCAATAAACCAAGCCACCACTAGGTATCACCAGTGCCAAGTACCTTACCCCCCTCCCCCCACCCCAGATGAGAAAGCTAATACCGGCTGCTCAAACTCAACCACCTGGTCTCTCAGGTAACTGTGCCATTATTTGAAAAAGGTTACTTGGGTCATAGTCAGGGCTTCGTCCTTCTATGTTACAGGGCTGAATGGTGATACTCTCCAGTCTTGTATAAACGTTACTGGTTGATAGCAGAACAAAAACATTGGAAGCCCTCTGCTTTACTACGTACACTATTAGTTAAACCCCAGGATTTGGGGCAAGGACATGGTTAGGCAAGTGTATAACTGTTTTAACTATTCACGTTTGTAGTCTGTTCTTGTTTTTCCTGTGAGTGAGATGGCATCGGTTTTGGACAAAATCATGCAAGGATTCCTTATTTTGTTAATAAAGATAAGGCCAGTCAGAAGACATCAAACAATGACAATATAACATATCATCATATAATATATGGTATATTTAGGGAATGTGTATTTATTTATTAAGCATTGATGGGTTGCACAATCCTGTTAATTGTACAAGTATTTTTTTTCAGTTATCATTTAAATACAACACAATTCTATACTGATAGGACTACCCGCCTTTATACCAAATTAAATATTGTGGGTTATATTTGAGAGACTGAATTGTCTCTTTCAGCTGGAAGGAGATCATCATCATCAGCCCCTTTTTTTCACTTTTCTACATGGGGTTGGGGTGTTATGTCAACCATTGCCATCTATCTCTATTGAATGCCACTCTCATGCACACAGGCATGCACACACACACACACACACACACACACACACACACACACACACACACACACACACACACACACATGCACAGGTACATCCATCCATTGTCATTATCATAAACTCCCTTTTTCCCCATTTTTCTAGATGGGATCAGGGCATTGTGTCAGCTGTCACCATCTCTTTCTGTTCAATGCAAATCTCCTAAACTCATCATTCATGTCTGACTGTCACAGGTCTTCTCTCATACACAGTCCATCCTTTGCTTTGCTGGATGCCCTCACTTCCTCTTAACGTCTTCCTGTCTGTCCCAAATTGTCTTCACCAGCTTGTCTTCTGCTTTTCTGCAAATGTGACTGAACCACTGTAATCTCTTCTCTTTGACCATATCTGCAATTGGAGCCACTTTGGCTTTTGCTCTTATGTCCCCATTTCTTCATCTGTCCCACACTGTGCATCTCAGGCACTTCATTTCCATTACATCTAGCTTCCTCATCTGCTCTGCCTTTACTGCCCAGGTTTCTGTACTATACAGTAGTCCTGACTGCACTTCTCTTTTGTACACCTTACTTTTCATCTTCTTTGGCATTGTTCTATCATATACCACATGTGACACTCTGTGGCAGTTGGCTGCAGCCCCTCTGACTCAGTTTTGACCTTCTAATTCAGACTTTCTTCTCCTCAACCACCCCTCCAGATACTTGAAGCTGTTAACATATTCCATTATTTTCTCTCAATTCTCAGCTTCTTCTGATATCCCCATTTGCTGCCATTACCACTGTCTTATCTGTACTCAGTTTCATCCCATGTGCTTTCAGTTTTGCATTCCATTCTCCTATCCTTTGTAGAAGTTCTTGCTCAGAGTCTGCCTGTAATGCCACATCATCTGCATACACCAACTTTGTTGATCTGTCCCCTCGAACCTGTTTGCTAATGTAATCCATTATCAATATGAAAAGCAGTAGGTTCACTCAGAGCTGAATCCTGATACACACCCACTCCCACTGGGAACTCCTCTGTGAGACCAGTTTCAACTGGAAGGAAATGAGGGGCTGTAATCAAATAAAAACACATTCAAGTTAACAAAACAACATATTCAAGTGTTGGAAATTATGACTCAACTTGCAGAATGAATAGCACTTAGACATTGGGATTATATTATGACAAAACTTACTATGCAGCCACATTCTATAGCAACCTGCAAACAAGCACAACTCTTTTCTGATAGAATGCTTATATTCAAAGTGGTTAATTAATTTTTGTGTGTGTGTGTAGGGGGGAGGTTGATCTGCTTAACAGATGTCCAGTATTGAGGTAATCTTAAAATGCTTGGACTTTTGGCTGTAATTAAACACAAGTCACTATATGTAAGTAAGTGAACTGAGCAAATGGTTTTGCCTGCTCCAAATGGTCTTTTTGTATAGAAAGAGTTTGTATAACTGATAAATTTAATGATTAAATATTAGGACTTATTCAGAGTCACACAGTAGCATATGGAGACTGAGGAAAACAAACTCAGGCTAAGGCGATGAAGTCTGTTAGCACTTTATGGACTTAATCCTGCATGATATTAATATCATCTTAACATAGTTCTGAATGCAGGGATTTCAGTAGATGGATTCACTGCAAATTACTCTTCACACAGTTGAAAGACATAGTGTGATAGATGAAATGTTATCAGTAAGAACTTGCATGTAAATTGTTGAAATACCACCATAGTTGGCTTTATGAGTATTGTGTGGGCCACTGCTTAGTTTCATTAATTTAGTCTCACTGGAGATTGATGGCCATGTCACTTATTCAGGAATTCCAGTAATTAAACTTTATACTCTTTGTGACGATTGGGGAGAGATGGGCGAAGGCTGCCAACATAGTCAAATATAATTTGATATATAATTCTGACATTTGTAAATAAATGTAAAATACAGGCATGTTTTTCTTGAGTGTAAAAAAATACTGTGAAATGTGGAACTGCAAAATATGTGACAACATTGCACTCTACTGGCCCAGTGAAGCATGTTGTGACCCTTTCATGTTAGAATTCTGCTCCAGTGTGTCTGGATGAAGGTTTCATGCCCATTGTTTTAAGGATAAAATTTATGACCAGAATTTAGATGTGGAATGTGCTTTATTGCTCTGGTTTCTGTTAGAATAGACATGTGAAATGATTTATATTGTTGTACGTTTCTGAGCAGGTGTTAGATTGCTAAATAATGCAGTTTGTGGCCCGAGACTCCAGACTAAGTGTCAAAAATGATGTAATTTGGGAGGGCCTTAGAGACATGTTTGTTAGTAATGTTTAAATAGTATTTCTCACAAGAGACTGGCAGCATTTTGATCTTAGATATCTAACTCAGCACTCTGCCTAAGCTCACATGTAAGTTTTAGCACTGTGGTTTCTTGTAGGAATAGTTAAAGCTAGTATAGATTAAGTAGATATTTTTCTTTGAAATCAGACCTGTCCTACTGTATTATTTTAAGTGTCAGTGTGATCTCTGAACTCTTAGATATATCTGTGGTGTAGTAGTTTTATCTTGTGTTTTAATTATTTATTATTAAATATTTTTAAAACCTTCTATCTGTGGTTGGTTTATGTAGAAATAAATTATGCTTTAGAGTACATTATATATTTATAGACTTTACAGTCTAAGCCCTTCCAATAAGCCTAGACTGAATAGTCACATTACCATTGGATAATAATAATATCACACAGTAATAAGGGCCTTTTAGTAGCTGTCAGCTGATATTATTAGCTGGGTAGTGGCAGGGATTACTACCGTATGGTCTGAGTAAAGGGGCACAGCTGGTGAATCTGTGTCAGCTTTTCCCAGGAGTGTCTGTGACGTTGTATAAATACTTATATCAAAGTGAGCCAGGGCACGGTCGTCACACTCTTGTTAGTGATTAGAATGATATAAAGGTCTAGAAATGCAATCAGTTTTGAAATTACTATATTTCATACACCTGCATATTAACCTGTGAGACCTGATTTATAACTATATGAAACAATAAACACATCCATATCCTTCCCGGCTCCACTTAGCCATATTCTATTCCCACCTGGCATTGTGTAGATCTCTAAGCAGACTCACTTACTTCACTGTTACATGCAGCACCCACATTTTACTTTGAAATAACCTCCCTCTCTTGTGTAGCTGCCAGGTATCATGTCATATAATCATCAAAGGCAACATAACTGAAAAAATAACTAGAACAGTAGAAAAATGCCAGAAATGAAAACCATGCATAAAACACAAAGAAATGTATAACAACAAAAAAAAATAGTTTCTGCTAAAGAACAGGGATCTCAACATCCCCATACACAGGGTAAAACACATAGCATACAATTTAGCCATAAATGTAACCCTCAACATATATTTAACTCCAAAACTGTAGGAAGAACTGGGAGAGGGGAAGATACATGCCAATGTACAAGCTGTTAGAGAGCACATGGTCAGCACTGTAGAAGAGGTGCCAGTTGATCCCTGCAAGCAGTATCAGTAATCACTATATTATGAGCTATAGCTTCGGCAAAGGTACAAAGAGCAAAGATATTTGACAGAGTCTACCAAAGTTCTATTATGTATGTACATAACAGCTATTTGCTTAGCCTCAGAAGATGTTTTTTTCTTCAGCTTGAAGAGGACATTTTTTTCTTTTGTGATCTTCAACTTTGAGAAGATTTCTTTTTCCTCAAATACCAGGACAAATTACCTTAATTTCCATTAGCAAATAAATACAGGTCAATGTCAGGACAGTTTCCTAACACGAAGCTTTCACCACCATTGGAACAAGCTTCCCCTGTACATTAAACATAGTTTTACCCAACATTTTCAAAGTCAAACAACACTTGGTTAGATTTTCATAACTTCATTCCTGTGATAAAATGTGCAGCCCTCCTTCAAAAGGTTGCCAGCACAATTGAAGCATAGCAAACCCAAGGGCTGGGGTACAGTGACTTGCTTGGCTGGGCTTCTAAATGGTCTTCACA
This sequence comes from Protopterus annectens, assembly GCF_019279795.1. NCBI lineage: Eukaryota > Metazoa > Chordata > Ceratodontiformes > Protopteridae > Protopterus > Protopterus annectens. The sequence continues at coordinate 295,360,882 of NC_056747.1, forward strand.
ACTATTTGTCTATTATCCACCTATGAATCTAAAGCAATCTATTTTGTTGCTAAGAGCTGTCCCTGAAAAATTTCCAGAAGTTGTAACATCTTAATATCGCATCAGGATGGAATGAACCCATGATATCACACTTCCTAAATTAGAGTATGGGATACTATAGTTATATAATAACTGCAGCAAGCAAAGACTTCTGTACTGGAGTGGTATGTTGCTATCTATGAGCTGCTGCTGAAATACCTTACTTTGAGGATTAGTGTGTGTGACACAGTACTAAAAGCACAGTGTAAGTGGTTGTTCTTGTAAAAAAGTGACTTGTTTATGATTACGACTGTTGTGCTGCTGCTTGTCAGTAATTGTTTGAAACATTTCATTGCATCATTTTGTATGTGCACCAGGTGTGTCTGCCTCAACAGACAGGGACGTACAGGCTTAATGCTGCATAACTTATTACAAGTGTTAAAACAGGACTGCCTTCACAAAACAGAACATCGTTTAGATTCAAATAAGTAGGTCAGCACTAGTGTTTATACAACTGAAAGGAGTGACTTCTTTAAGTTACACATTTAGAATTTATTTTCATTTTCTGTTGTAGGTTGTAAATACGGTTCTTTCCAAGTCATTCTTTTGTTCATGTGGCTGGTGTTTACATGCAGTCCCCATCAGCTGTATATTGCAAATTTCCATATCTTCAAAGGATCACCGGAACAGATTATGAACCTCAAGGCTGAGGACAAACTTACAGGTAGGTGCCTAATAAGTGGAGGGGTGAGAAGTTAAGTGTATGCTAAATTAAACTAAAATAAGGCTTATGACAACAGCTGGGCTGTTAGGATCGTAGCTTAACAGGTAGTTATTAGATATGTGAGCCAGAAGACCACTGAGAAACCTATCCTGATTTCCTAATTGACTCAGAAAACTGTTTGGTTAATTGATTTGTTCAGAGTCACACAGTATGTAAATGGAGAATGAGGGAATCAAACCCTGGACTACAAGAAGCAGTTTGTTTAACAGCTCATAGCCCTAATAGGCTCATAGATAAGTACTAGGCTAGCTGCTCCTTTGGGCTATTTTAAGCCTAGCCAATTTCCCTTTCTAAGGTGAGAATTAAACCCTGTACCTTGTGCCTGAGAGGTAAACACCTTAGCTATTATAACAAACCCCCAAAGTGAGACTCAGCCCCTGCAACTTCTATCCATGGCAGTTAGCACACATTATGCCATCCCCTGTGTGCTAACTGCCATGCAAATTCTACTATCAGAAACCACACCTCTATCTGGTGACCAGAACACTAATTTAGTGAAGGATATAAGCCATGAGTGTAGGTCCTTAGACTACTCAGCCTTTCTGCTAAGCAACACATCATAGCTAATTAGTATAGTTATTACATCTCCTGTCCTAATTAAACTTGATTTTGAATCATTAATGCATGTACTAACCAATATCTAATTCACATATGATTCTAATAGGGTGGTTTAGGACTGCTCTGATTGTTTCATTATCCTATACAGCTTAAATGCTAGTTAGTCAGGCCCTTAAACTCATCTTAGGCTCATATTTAGCTTCTAGGCTTGTAGTCCAAGAGACCATTGAAAAGCCTAGCTCAGTTTCACAATTGCAGTACAGCACTGTCTAGTTCACAGTTCAACAGGTATTTGTTAGGCATGTGATCCATTCCACCAGAGCGTGCCAGCATCCTTCCAGATGGTTCTATACTGTTTCTCTGTCAAGCAACAATCAGCTGATGCTGTATTCACCTGAAAAATGGTCAGTTAACACAACTGAAAAATACTTTTGCAAGACATAAAAGTTTCCATAACCTTTTTACTAAACAACTCTCTCTTCTGGGTATACAAATTTCCTGAAATGGAAATATTCTCTTAGTCTGTATTGGCTAATATGCTAGCTTACCATGTGTCTTTTCTAATTTTCTCCTTTAGACAGACATCAACTCCTAAGTCAAACTAAACTGCTAAGGTGTATGCCAACTCTCTTACCAGTGACTGAATCCCTTGGCAAGAAAAATCCCAGCTCCTATCCTTATTCATGCCACAGACTAGCAGTATTCAAGAAAAGGTCATTATACAATGAAAGTTACAGGGCTAGAACAGTTCCTACTGTCGATGTATCAGGGAACACTAAATATTTATTTTATTCAGGCCCATTTAGACAAAAACATTTTCTTAACAATAGTAACAGAAAGAGCTGACAGATGTTATAGCATACTTGCAAGTTAGTAAGCAAATAACATGTATGAACTAATCAATATATTGTTTTGTAAATGTACAGATCTAAAAGTTGTTTAAAAATGTTAAATGTTGTTGTTGTTGTTGTGTCTTTTGTCTTTTCCCAGTTAGGGGTCGCGACAGCGGAACTCCAGTCCGCTAATGATTGGCAGTAGATTTTTATGTGCCGAGTTGCCAGCCCTGACACACAACCTTCAACGAAGGTATGCTCATTCACGCATGTATCCACACAGAAGACGCTCTAGCTGAGAATCGAACAGGACAATGTCTTACTGTGAGGCGACAATGCTACCCCATCACCGTAGTGTGTGGAGAGCAGTGACTAAGCTCCAAACTCTGGAAAAAGACAAATCAGTTAAGCACTTCTATAATTCACGACCCAAGCTTAACAAATGTTAAGCACCCCATACTTCACTTGTTAAAATATGGTATTGCGCTAGGCAGCTAAATCTGCCAGTACTCACCAGCAAACGACAGTGGCAAAATGAAAAAACAGATTTGTTTCTACCTACTGTTTGTGTTGGTAACTGTCCCTGACTTTTTGCAACATTAGAGACTATGTTGCTGCTTTTCTGACAGTACTTGCTAAATACTTTATGGCTTTGAAAACCAGCAAAAAGCTTGGTGCTTTTTTTCTGAAACTGGTAGTACATGGAGCAGATAAAGCTCCGTGTACTACAAAGAATTATGAGGGTCTCCATTCATAACTCTTTATTATGTGTTCTCAACATGGATGCCAAGATTCACCTCTCAAGCTTCTGTTTCATGGTGAATTTCCTGGCATCCATGTCTCAAACAAACTCCAGCGACTAGCAAAATGCAATACACGACAAAAGCCTTAAATCAGGATGATAATTTTATTACATAATCTTGTATATTCCTATATCCAGACCAGTTTCGGCTACCAAGCCTTCCTCAATGGATAGAAAAAAATTTTTAAACAATAAAATAATCACAAATATTTATACTGTTTCCTAACCAATGGAAGCAGTGGTATAGCCCAACCTAGTGGTTGGAGTGTTTTAACACTGTTCAACACAAAATGAACTGCACTATGATAAATTAAAAAACAGTTCTTGAATATATTGATAAAACTATTTATGTTGAGAAGCCCAACAAAACCAGTTATATCTATCAATATATAATAAATAAAGAAAATAGCCCTTAAGTTCAATTGAAGCCTGACCAACATATTCTATTTTTTGACCCATATATTTCCACATTTACAATCTGTTTTCTCTGAGTATGTAACTAGTTTAATATATAATGCTAACAAATACATAATACATAGCTTGTATATATATATTTGTATATAAAAATTGTATATATATATATATATATATATATATATATATATATATATATATATATATATATATATATATATATATATAGTGAGATATCTGAGCATCAACAGACAAAACTGTTCATCCTATTAAAATCTCTAGAATCTAATAAACTTAGAGTTCATAATATATCCAATTGGAATATCCTGGTATGTTAAATATCAACATTTATATCTGCTCCACGATATTCAAACCTATATATATTTTATTATACCCATGATAGACTAGTTCTAAACCATAAAAATGTCCTGCTGTACATTATCAACAACTCCATGAATATACAATATTGGTAAATGGGATGTAGGACATAATGTGTATATGTACATATATAAGTAAATATTCCAAGGTTAGAAATAATCCCCTATCAAATCTTATGACTTAAAAATGAAATGAGCATGTCACACTATATCTAACCAGTATAGTCTGCATAGGAGTATAACTAACTGTTATTACCAAACGACATATAAGTCGTCATGTTAGTGATCTAATGTATAACTTTGTAAGAGGACCAGAGCAACCAATATAGACTGGCTCACACCAGCCTTGAACTCATAATGCTGATGATCAGCATACATCTTAAGGTTATTTATAAATGGTCATTAAGACCCGGCAGAAATAATCCCCAAGATTAGTAATCCAATACTTTTCCTTATGATTTAGAATAGTATGCCAACCTTGTTGGTTACTTCTGTCCCCTGTGATTTTATCAATAACCATGAACATAAAATGAGCATTACCATGTTTAATGATATGTCTATATAAGGCATTGGTTTCTTTTCTGTTCCTGATATCACTTTTATGTTCTGTCATTCGTATTCTAAGTGACCATGATGTTTGGCCCACATAAAATGCCTTACATTGGCAAGTGGCTAGATAAATGATCCAGGTGCTACTACAATTAGCGAATACCCTAGATTGATATACTCTGTTCGTATTAACACTAGTAAATTCTTTAAGTTTGCTAACATGTGAACAAGAGCTACAATGACCACATGGGAAGGTACCCAGAAGTCTGTCTCCAGTTAAAGTTGTTTGTTGATATATGGCACCCCCACTTTCCTTATGTTTATAATGAGAAAAAAGACCTCCTAGGGTTTTGCCCCGCCTGAATGAAATTTGGCATTTGGGGCCCAAAAGTTTTCTTAGTTCCTCATTCGCCAAAAGTATATTCCAATTCGAATCTAGCATGTTTCTAAAGCAACTTAAGGTTAAGATTACGGCAAAAAGATAATACATCATTGACAATATTGTATTGATCAGGAAAGAAACCAGGGATAACACCAAGGCCTTTATTGAGTAATGTTTCTTGTGCATTAGTGAGTTGTACATCTGATAAGTTCAACACATTGTGATAATTATACTTTGAAGAATGCATGATTTATGACACATCACATAATTTATACATGGTGGAGATTGACATCTGGCGTAGATACTTGGACGATTGTTGGATGGTGTGGCGGGCGGATCTGGCATATTTACAAGAGTTTGTTGAATATCTGAATGGAAACATATGGGGCATTGAGTTTACCTTAACATTTCATCATGATACTATTGACTTTCTGGATGTCACAGTGTACAGAAATGCGGATCATACTTTAAGCACCAAAACATATCGTAAATACCCACAGTACAATACACTGCTTCATGCATCAAGTATGCATCCGAACCACACCATCCGAAACATACCAAAATCTCAATTTATGCGTATCAAACGCATAAGTTCATCTGAGCAGGATTTTGAACAAGCCAGAAAAGATCTGTACCACAGATTTAGGGACAGGGGATATAGAGATTCAGATATATATAAAGCAAGTGAATGGTGCAACACTCAAGACAGGAACACTTTGTTACAATATAAGAACTCAACCAACACTAAGGAGGATTCTACCCTTAGGTTTGTGACCACATATGGCAGGAACCACCACATGGTAAGAAACGTACTAGATTCGAATTGGAATATACTTTTGGCGAATGAGGAACTAAGAAAACTTTTGGGCCCCAAATGCCAAATTTCATTAAACCCTAGGAGGTCTTTTTTCTCATTATAAACATAAGGAAAGTGGGGGTGCCATATATCAACAAACAACTTTAACTGGAGACAGACTTCTGGGTACCTTCCCATGTGGTCATTGTAGCTCTTGTTCACATGTTAGCAAACTTAAAGAATTTACTAGTGTTAATACGAACAGAGTATATCAATCTAGGGTATTCGCTAATTGTAGTAGCACCTGGATCATTTATCTAGCCACTTGCCAATGTAAGGCATTTTATGTGGGCCAAACATCACGGTCACTTAGAATACAAATGACAGAGCATAAAAGCGACATCAGGAACAGAAAAGAAACCAATGCCTTATATAGACATACCATTAAACATGGTAATGTTCATTTTATGTTCATGGTTATTGATAAAATCACAGGGAACAGAAGTAACCAACAAGGTTGGCATACTATTCTAAATCATAAGGAAAAGTATTGGATTACTAATCTTGGGGGATTATTTCCGCCGGGTCTTAATGACCATTTATAAATAACCTTAAGATGTATGCTGATCGTCAGCATTATGAGTTAAAGGCTGGTGTGAGCCAGTCTATATTGGTTGCTCTGGTCCTCTTACAAAGTTATACATTAGATCACTAACATGACGACTTATATGTCGTTTGGTAATAACAGTTAGTTATGCAGACTATACTGGTTAGATATAGTGTGACATGCTCATTTCATTTTTAAGTCATAAGATTTGATAGGGGATTATTTCTAACCTTGAAATATTTACTTATATATGTACATATACACATTATGTCCTACATTCCATTTACCAATATTGTATATTCATGGAGTTGTTGATAATGTACAGCTGGACATTTTTATGGGTTAGAACTAGTCTATCATGGGTATAATAAAATATATATAGGTTTGAATATCATGGAGCAGATATAAATGTTGATATTTAACATACCAGGATATTCCAATTGGATATGTTATGAACTCTAGGTTTATTAGATTCTAGAGATTTTGATAGGATGAACAGTTCTGTCCGTTGATGCTCAGATATCTCACTATATATATATATATATATATATATATATATATATATATATATATATATACACACACACAATTTTTATATACAAATATATATATATATATATATATATATATATACAAGCTATATATTTGTTAGCATTATATATTAAACTAGTTACATACTCAGAGAAAACAGATTGTAAATGTGGAAATATATGGGTCAAAAAATTGAATATGTTAGTCAGGCTTCAATTGAACCTAAGGGCTATTTTCTTTATTTATTATATATTGATAGATATAACTGGTTTTGTTGGGCTTCTCAACATAAATAGTTTTATCAATATATTCAAGAACTGTTTTTTAATTTATCATAGTGCAGTTCATTTTGTGTTGAACAGTGTTAAAACACTCCAACTACTAGGTTGGGCTATACCACTGCTTCCATTGGTTAGGAAACAGTATAAATATTTGTGATTATTTTATTGTTTAAAATTTTTTTTTCTATCCATTGAGGAAGGCTTGGTAGCCGAAACCGGTCTGGATATAGGAATATACAAGATTATGTAATAAAATTATCATCCTGATTTAAGGCTGGTGTCGTGTAAAGCATTTTGCTGGTCACTGGAGTTTGTCTGATTATGGTTTGACTGAGCATGCCATACTTGCGAGGCATTTGGTTTGATGATCCATGTCTCAAACACATAATAAACAGGTTACGATTGGCAACCTGATAAAAATCCTCTACAGTATGTTTAAACATTGACCATATGAAATAATAAAAAATAGTTCCAGATAGTAACTCATTCAGGACTGCTTTACCTGCATTCATGCAAACTAATTCTACTGAATAGATTTTATATTCAAGGTTATCACTTAAATTATAGAATAACTCTGGAATTTATTTATATAAAATGCGATTCTCTTAGTCAAATAAGTTTAGTTATTGATCAAACTGCTAATTTAGACTGTATAAGAAAAGAAAGATGGTTTTAATCTAAGAGTAATACAGTCATTTGATATACTGCTGCCACTAGCAGGCATCGGATATATGCAGATGACCCTTTGGGGAAACATATCAGTGTTGCAGTTATATGTTTTTTGAATGCACATGACTTTTTACTTGTTAAGTCTATATGGGTACATTCAGGCTAATAAAGCCTAACTTCACTAGTTGTAGATATGCCATATTTCAGTCTTTTTCTGACCTTGTCAGTACAACATAAGTGGATTGTTTTGCTATACTTTAGCATATATCCCATGGTCCTCCACTACATGAGATTTAAGGTACTACATAGTAAAGACTCTAGCCTGCCTGGGTCTTTCTTGCAATTTTTACTGAACAGTTTTCCCGTGTGACCTTTTTACCCTTCGGATTGGATGTAATTGTTGACAGAACTAGATTATATTCATGAATAAAAACTAGTATAAGCTCTAATAATGACCCCTGCAGCACACCTATGAGACTACATTGCCCTGTGATATGTTGTTATTATCCAGCACCTTAAATGATCTGTTATGGAAATAGTCAATAAACTAGCTCATGACAAAATAGTCCACGTTACTAGTTCTTTGAGCAGTAGTAGATATGACAGTGAATCAAAGGCCTTAATGAAAGCTACAAAAACAATGTCACTAAGGCTACTTGAGTTCATGTCTTGGAAATAGCACTAGTCATGCAGATGAATTCAGTAAGAATACTGTGACTCTTACTAAACATAAATCATATAGATGTAATGAGTCTACATTTGTTAATGTGCTTTGGGATGATCTAAAACAATTGTAAACAATTTCCTAGAACTGATAGAAAAATGTGTGTGAGAGATGAAAGTGAGATAACTGATGTATGTTTAGGGAGCAGAACAACAGTTGCAAATATTGAAAGATCAGGAAACTTATTGAAGAAGAGACTGGATAAATTGTGCTCAGGTGGAATTGGTATAAAAGTATAACATGAATTTAGGGACTTAGGAAAAAATTCTGCCAGACTTTAGTTCACCAAAAAAGCCATCTCTTTAAAAAGTTTGTTCATTAGCTGGCAGATACACAAAGATGAATGGACATTGCAGTATAGAGCTGCACTGAACAGCAGTTCTGCACGAGTTATTGAGGTTTTGGAGGAGGTTTGGGCAGCAGCATATTCCAGACAGGACTGAGCAGCAGTATATTTGGGTTCAGAATATAGTCCTTTATTTATTTTGAGAAATATCTAAATGTTTTCCTTCTACCAGAGAGATAGTTTATTTCACTCCAGAATTGTCTAGATCATTAGGAAATCTAAGTTGACCCCTTTAAAGGAATGAATCAGTAGCACCAGTGAGGTTCTTACATTAATTATGAAGTGCTGTTTAAGTATTCTGATTTGCTGAGTTGGATGATTGTAGGCTATCAAAGCTTTGGCTCATGTTTTAAATGACATTTTAAGTAAAGGGGTAACCCGTGGGGTAAGTTCACACACATCAGCCTACTATTAGTGAGTGGGAAATACATATCTTGTAACGAAAGTAAGCTATTAAAACATTTTTGAAGCGGTTTTACTATTTCATTATTGAGGCTGTGTTGCTTTTAATGATGCACTAAATCTTAGCATTAAATTGTATTGACAATGTTTGTATAGATGCCTTTTTTAGCTAAGAAGTTATTGAAATCTGGTCTGGGGATTTGAAGGCCTAATTTTTGGAATGAAGAGCCTACCTAAGTGTGTTGGTAATAATCTAGTCCACAATTATATAATTATCTCAAGCATTATTAGGCATAATTGGCTTGGTAACAATTTGTACCATCAGTTCTTCACATCATTCAATACAATATAGTTGTCATGTTAGTAAAAGCACAATCTCTTCAAGAATAATTTTGGTGCATTTAGCATCCATAAGTTTAGGAATATAAAACCAAAACCACTTTAAGTTTGAAATGGCTACCTGCTAAGCACTTACCAATCACACGCAAGGCTCTTGTTCAGTGTTATTAGGAGACATAGATACTCATGAGCTGAGATTTATAAATGGATCCCTTCCTCCATATCTTTTCCTAAACAATACGTTGTATTCTGTACGAGGTGTAAGGTCATCTGCTGTCTCCTTTTTCAGGATCACAGCTAAAATGTGTTTTCTTGCTTTAATACGAGAGGCTTAATATGAATTACTTGTAAACTCACTAAATATTTCCATTGTCTGCAATGGTTGCATGTAATTGATCAAACTACAGTCATGGCATCCTTTAAAAATTCCGTATTGCATACTTGGCCTTTTTTATGCAAATATCTAAGAACTGCCTTAGTACTGACATGCAAAAGAATATCATTAGCTATTAATGATCGGGTTACCACTTTGTTATAATGTGCCTTGGTTTTACATCATGTTTGAAAATTATGTTTCAGTTGTTATTTTGGTATAGTGGGAAGCAATGTGCTGAATCCCTTAAAATTGCTAATATAAGTAGCAGTACATTTTTACATGTTTATGTACTTTCCTCTTTTTCAGATTATCCAAAAGACTGCAGTGAGATCCCCAAGGGAAGTCCAAGTGGGTTGTACATCATCTTCCCTCAGGGGCTGTCGACTGGTTATTTGGTAGTATACTGTGATATGTACTCAGATGGTGGTGGCTGGACTGTTATTCAAAGAAGTCACCACAGAGCAGAAAATATCTGGGATCAGACCTGGCAAAGTTATAAAACTGGATTTGGAAACCTAGAAGGGGAATTCTGGCTGGGCAATGAATATATTCATCAAATAACAAATCAGAAGCCGTATAAAGTGTGCTTTGTAATTTCTGATGCAAACAGCTTTTTAAAGTTTGCAAGTTATGACCTTTTCAGTGTGGACAGTGAGAGTCAGGGATATGCACTGCGGCTTGGGAAGTACTCTGGGAATGCAGGAGATGCACTGATTATGCACAGTACTGCTGGCATTCATGACAACATGAAATTCACAACCAAAGATAGAGATCAGGACTTCAGCTCTGGAAATTGTGCCTCTGTACATGGTGGAGGCTGGTGGTATAATAACTGCTGTTATGTCAGGCTTAACAGTCATAATAACATACTATGGAGTACTTTCTGTAGTGACTGCAAAAGCAGTGAGGTACTAATAAAACCATTCAATGCACAGTAACAAGAAGATTTATTTATTTAACATTTGTTTACCAGTAAAGTCCGACTTGGAATGAGCCAATTTTCAGTGGAAGCCCAGGGAGAAATGCTCCAGACGCATGTCTTTCCAACGTGGAAGGAAACTGGAGCACCTGGAGGATACCCACACAAATACAGGGAGGACATGCAGACTCCACACAGAAGGCACCCCAGCTGAGAATTGAACCGGAGAACCTCTTGCTGTGAAGTGAAAACGCAAACCGCTGCAATACTGCATCATCCGCACTATTGCAGGACTCAAATAATGCTACACAAACTAGAATTTTCCCTATTCTTTAACCATTACTATTCATTTCTATCTCTTGGGACTTCTGTTAGTTTTAAGCCTGCATATGTGTGATGTACATATGACATCTAGTTCTACTGCAGTTATTTTCTGTAATTGTCATTGACAAAGCATGTATTTATTAAAGTAGCTACGTAACCCTGCTTGCTGCATTCTTTTTATGTAATTTCTGATGCCCTTTCTCCAACTATTAACTGCCTTTCCAATAGATCTGACTTGGACAAAAAAGCAAATAGAGAAGGAGAGGTGGAGAACATCATTCAGGCAGGAATTGAGATTGCTTGGTCCCAAAGTATCTGCACATTATCATCCTTCTCTTGCAGCCCAGTTGCCCACTGAATGGCTATTATACCATCTGGTCCATCCAACAACCCTAACAATCATATACCCACTGATTGTCTTGCTCAGTCCTCAATATTGATGATCCAGTCTAGAGAGCCTGCAATAAGCAGATAGCAGAGATTTCAATAATGTGCTGATGCTACCTTCTGGTGGATGACATGGGCTCCTATGTCACTATCCTCCCCTGGCATGTGCATTGTTCCACAAACAACCCATGACCAAAAGCACCATTATTGCCTTGGCAGACCAAAACCCTGTTCCCAAGTGGTGCTGCACTATTGGCATCAACAAGCCTTTGACACCAGGTGAAAGAGCCACCAGAAACTAGAAATCTCTAAACTTCAACTCAGAATGAGCAAGCTGGCAGTTTGCCATGTATTGCTGCCTTGCACTAACCTTGAGAAGAATTAATTTTTCAAGAGATCTACTACTTCTTTAAATAAACTAAAATATGAACTCATATTTCTCTGTGATGAATATAGCCATTCTGTTTATACCTTATTTTTACAATGTTCTGATCTGTATCTGCACATCTGATATGCTTTGGCTTTTGCAGTTTAATGTTAAACCAAATCTAAGTAACAATGGAGATATTATGACTTTCTAAAGGTATTTATATGCCTACAGAGCTGTTGGTAGACTAACATGTGGAACGTCCTAACTATCAAGTTGTGAAGTTTGTCACAGTGTCATCTCTAAACAGTAAAGAAAATTAAAAATGTCCTGTGGTACTTTAAAGAGGTTTGCATACTGGTGTTTTTATCAGTTAGTGTAGTAAATGTAACACACACTGTATTCAAGCAATAAAACATTAAGCATTACAAAAAGCACAATTGCCTAAGTCCTACTTACCCAAAAAAGTAGATGTTTGTAGAATATACTACCCTACTGACATTCAGGTAGTAGTGCCCTGCTACACTTCCTCTTGAAATCTACTAAAACTGAGAGTCCATCCCACTGCTTCTCTGTGGATGTGATGGACCAATTGCCTGGTAGTACAGGGACTGTCTTTCACATCCACAGACAGGACTCTTTCAGTTTTCTAGAGTCCAACAGGAAGAAAAGATCAAGTAAAGCCACAAAACAAGACCATAAAAAAACAAAGCAGCAGAGTCTGGAACAGCCACAAAGTCCAAATTAAGTAACTGCACTTTATTCACATAAAATAGATAAATAGAACCACAGTAATACAAGCGCTTTTGTCTCTGTCAATTCAGAGACTTTTTCAAGAATAACAAACACTGCCAAAGGATTACTTATAAAGTGTAAAGACCCACCCATTCATTATCACACCAATAAAATAATACATATGTCATCACTAATAATTAAAAGACTGTGAAATCCAATCATTTTTAAAATACAATTTTAAAACATCATATATACAACAGACCATACAAAACAACCAACTAAGATATTATTATTATAAAAATAACTATAATTATCTATTTAGTGCTTTCAGTTTTAAGAAACAAGCCAAGAACAGTGCATCATTAATTCTTAGCCAACTCGTAGCATTTGTTCTAATTTGCCATAAGGCTTCCTGTTTCTCCAATTGCAGAGTCCACGGACCACCCCTCAGATTAATTTCAAGAACATCAATAATAATGAATTTAAAACTGTGTCCCCCAAACTCTTTACAGTGTTTTGCAAGTGCATTTGTATCCTTCACCAATCTTATATCCCTCAGATGTTCGTAAATTCTGCATTTTAACTTCCTTTCAGTTTTCCCAATATAAAAAGCAGGACAAACCGTACAAAGGGCACCATATACTACCCTTTCTAACATGAGCCTTTTTTTTAGTTTAATAAGGGCACCATTAATGACACAGGATGGTCCCTCCAAAATGTGTGTACAGGCCATACATGGCCCACATTTAGTCATATAACCTAACATGGGTACCCTAATGTCAGATTCAAGGATATTCATGAGGGTCCGACCCCTTCTATATACAATATTAGGTTTTTTGCCCACCCATTGTCTAATATCATTACAAGATGCAACAATCACCCAGTTTTTGTATAAAATATTAGCATTCTCTTATGCTGACCTGGAATGTGTTACCCCTACGATCTTTTTCACATCACCTTTACCCATATCCACACATTCGTAATTAAACTCAATATTACTAGTTTCAGTAAGTAACATCGGCTCACTTGCATCCTGGTTTAAAATAGCTTTAAAGTGCCCTCTTTCCCTTTTATTCACCACTTCTATAACCACTTCATTCACCAGTCTAATAGGGTAACCCCTCTTTATAAACATCTCTTTCAATAATTCACATTCACTCAAGAATGTGTCACAAGTGGTGACCGTGTGGGCCGCTCTTACAAATGGGCCCTTTACAACAGTTTTTTTCTGTTTATATGGGTGGGCACTATTAAAATGCAAAAAAACTATTTGAGTATGTTTCCTTATGGAAAATCTCAGATTGGAAGACACATAAGGAGCTATTTTTCATTAGCCTCACATCAAGATATGCAATTTCTCTCTCTTCTGAAGTATGAGTAAACCTTAGAAATTGGGTAGAACTATTAATATAACCCAAAAACTCAATAAACATCTCCTGGGGGGGCCGGCTCAGAAAATAAAAATGTCATCCAAAAAACGGATGTACATTCTACAATATTTGTAAAACACTGAGTCCACTAGAATTTTTTTCTCCCATTGGAGCATTAGAATGTTTGCATACAGGCCACCACAAGGGAAGCCCATAGCAACCCCTTTCGTCTGTAAAAAATATTCTTTATTGAAAAATATAAAATTATTCCTGAGTATTAGACCCAAAAGCTGTTCATAAATGTTAATTTTTGACTGCGGTACCCCTTTCTCAAGTAGATATTCACAAAACCATTCCAAACCAAGATCATGGGGTATCACAGTGTGTAGGTCCTTAACATCCAAGGACTCCACATAATATAGATTATTAACCCTATCCAGGAAATCCCATGAGTCCTTACATAAGCAATTTTCTATGGTTAATAAAGGTTTTAATTTAGCATCCAAAAATTTCGCTAGTGGATAAGTAATGGACCCCCAACCATCCACAATGGGTCGCATGGGAGGATCATGCAAGCACTTATGTATTTTTGGTAATCCAAAAATACAGGGGGTTCTTGGATAGAGTACAAACAGAAAATTAAGCTCATCTATAGTAATACAACCCTCAATAAACAAATCATTGAGTTCATTCCGGATATTCCTATATGCACCATTCAATTCATTTAATGAGCTCTTAATGTAAGCACCACTCATCAACACATCTCTCATTCTTTGATTGTAATCTGTAATATCCATTATCACAGCTCCACCCCCTTTATCAGGTTTTATAATTCTAAGACCAGTATTGCATTTTAAATTATGTAAACTCTCTATTTCATCTGATTTTAAGTTGTTAATATGCCCATCTCTTTTTAGATTCCTTAAATCAATTTCACATAATTTTTCAAAAGTTTGTAATGAAGGGTGCAATGTAGAGTTGTATGTACTAGAGATATGTAAAGGGTTGCTCACATATTCAACAGATTTAAACAATACATTCAGATTCAGTTTTCTTACATAATATTTTAAATTAATTAATGTATTATTCTTGAAAAAGTCTCTGAATTAACAGAGGCAAAAGTACTTGGATTATTGTGGTTCTATTTATTTATTTTATGTGAATGAAGTGTGGTTCCTTAATTTGGACTTTGTGGCTGTTCCATACTGCACTGCTTTGTTTTTTTTTCAGGAAGAAAAGATGAAAACACAAATTTTGTGCACACTTACTGTTCCAACCCCCCCCCACACACACACACACAACAAAAAGGTCGCTGAGCATAATTCAATGACAAAATCAACACCAAACTATGAACATTAAAAAGGGGGATGGTGGGTGGGTATTGCCAGCAAGGCAGGCTATTCTATGAGCATTTACTGTTACAGGTAAGTACTGGGTTCATCAAACACACTGCCTTACTGGCATTCAAGTAGATTCCCAAAGATCACCCAACCTGGAAGGAGGAAGGGTAATGGTCCAGGAGCACCATGAGAATGGTTCTAGTGAGGACTGTTCTGGGTTTAGAAAAGGCATCCAGCTTGTAGTGCTTCATAAAGGTATGGACAGGGGACCAGTTGTT
This sequence comes from Protopterus annectens, assembly GCF_019279795.1. Classification (NCBI taxonomy): domain Eukaryota; kingdom Metazoa; phylum Chordata; order Ceratodontiformes; family Protopteridae; genus Protopterus; species Protopterus annectens. Next base: position 295,376,390 of record NC_056747.1, read on the forward strand.
GCCTCTAGAACATTTCCAGATTCTACTCTTTTTCAATATGCCACTGAAGAGGAAAAGGCCCTCTTGGAATGCTTAAAGGCACTTTGACCCTTTCCTTTCTCCTCTGTAGGAAATAAGAAGCTGCCCAGCCTTCCTGAAAGGTTTTGTTCTGTCAAAGTACCTGAGCTGCCTGTGCACATCCAAGATTTATCCTCTCCCTTATTCTTAGGTTTTGAGAAGAACACAGGGAGGTTAATAGACTGACTGAGAGTGAATTCTGAGACCACTGTTGACATGAAAGAGGGGTTAGTGCATAACACAATCCTATCCCTGTGGAAAATCAGGAAAGGTAGTCCCACCATGAAAGCTTCCAGCTCAGAGACTTGCCTTGCAGATGTCAGAGCAATAAGCAAAACAGTTTTCCATGTTCAGAACTTCAGATCAGTCTGACAGACCAGTTCAAAGGGTGGTAAGGTAAATTTTTCAGAACATAGTTGAGTCCCGCAAAGGAAGAATTTGCTTGTGAGGGGGTCTCATATGCTATACCTTTTCATGAACTGTTTTATCAACAGAGAAGAAGAAGAAGGGGGGGTTCCATTGGCAGACAAGCAGAGATGGCTGCTAAATGCACCTTAATGGACACATAGAATAAGCCATTCTGAAGTAGCTCACCCAAATATTTCAAAACCAGAGAGATGTTAACCTCAAGAGACCCTCTGTTCCCATTTAGGCACCACTTAGAAAACCTCATCCATTTATAAACATAAGATTTTCTCTTGGCAGGTTTTCTGGCCTCCTTAACACCTGCTGTATATCTCCATGAATCAGTACTTAAATGGAGTGAAGAATGAACTATCAAGACTGCCAGTTGTAGCTACTCCAAACTGGGGTGCACCAGTCACCCCTGAGACTGTATGAGCAAATCCATGGGGTGAGGAAGTCTGTGATAATTGCCCTTGCCCAATGCCATTAGAAGGGAGAACCAAGATTGACTGGGGCAATAGGGGGGGTCACCAGAGTGATCTCTGGCATTACTTTCTGAACCTTCAGAAGTACCTTGTGAATCAGTGGAAAGGGTGAAAATGCATACAGGAATATTCCTGTCCAAGCAAATGAAAATGCATCTGTCCTCTAAGCACGGTGGCAAGGATGACCAGAACATAATTTCTCTAGCTATCTGTTTTGAAAGGGGGTGAACAGATATATTTGCAGCTTACCCACATCTAGACTAGACTCTGGAACACTACTGCTTTGAAATTACCCTCATGCTGGTCTGTCCAGGATCTGCTTAGTCTGTCTGCCACAATTTTTTGCTCTGATGGAATATATGTTGCCTGAAGAGTCAGAGAATGCAATAAACCCAGCTCCCAGACCATCATTGCTAACTTGTATCCTCTTGTTTGTTGAGGCACCACATCACTGTGGTATTGTCCATAACTACAAGAGGAGGACCTGGAGTCCATAGGTGGTGAGGGACTTTTGAGACGTTGGTCACTGCCAAAATTTCCTAGATATTGATGTGCTTCCATATATCCCTGGGCCTCCAAATGACCTGAACGTGCACTCCCATTGACACAGTGCCCCAAGCAAAGTCCAACAAATCTGTCTGGAAGATGCTGAGAAGAAGGGAAGTCCTGGATTGATACTCATCTGTGCTCTCCACCACTGTTAGAAAGAAGATATCCTTGATTAAACAGAATAAAAGCACTAAACAAGGTGGTGTTGGTGTCTCCTCTACACTGTTTTTTGAAACCAGGAAAATTCTGGAGTAGAAGCTTTTCATTCTCTCTAAAGGAAGGACTGGATCTATGACCCCTGAGTCCAGAATTTGCAGAGTATAGGTGGGATTGTGGGAATAATAAAATCTGTTCCAGACTGGAGTCTGTTCCTTGAATGGAGGTGGATGTACTTTCAGCTGCCACGTTATAACCTCTGGCAATAATGTTGAGCACCCATTTGTCTGAAACCACTGATGGCCAGGCTGGCTTGTTGACAGGCAATTTTCAAGACTGAGAACCTTCAGGATGAGTTGAGAAAAAACAGGTGGTTTGTCTTGGCATAGTCATGGATTGGAAGGTGGGTTACCCTTTTTGGGAAAGGAATCCAACTTGTAAGGTTTGGCAGAATTCTCATCCTGCCATCTCCTTTTGGTGCATTGGTTTTTGTTCAACTGAAACTTCTGTTTGTTGGGTCACTGAAAATTACTCTGAATATTGGAGGGAAACTGAGAAATGTGGAAAATTTTCAACACCCCTTGCATCAGTTTACCTCTGCCACCCCAGTGTTTAAGGATCTGATTAGCTGCTGTACCAAACACACACAATCAGAATCAAGCGAAGCATTCATAATCTAATTGTTTAGCTCATCAGAAAAGTTTTAGCTTTGCAACCAAGTATACCTCCTTATCACAACCGATCTTGCTGCATTTCTAGAAACAGTATTGGCTCCTGCCAAGTCACTCTTTAAAGCATATTTAGATGGCTGCCTACTGAAATATCAGCATCAAAATGCCTAGTGCTGACATGTTAAAAAAAAGACCAAAAATTCAGAAGAGTGAATTTTAAAAATCTCTTTTTTCCTTTAAACCTCCTTTTTTGCAGGGGGGAACAAGCCCCTGTACCCCCAATATGGGGGGTGGGCAAGCCCACCACACCCTCAAAATGTATATATAAATACATATACTAACTTCAAGATTTACATACCTTAGGAAAAAGGTAATATCCTGAGAAACTGCCATCTTGGTGTTAGTATATATAAGCCTGTTTTTTGGCCATTCAGTCTTCATGTTTGGGAACCAGATATTTCAAATGGTTACCTGTTTAAACACTTAAAAAACATTGGAAACAATATCCATAACCAGAGACTTTTTGCTTATGAGGTAATGATGCAGCCAACTTGTTTAAATTATACATACACCTCAACACAAACTTCCACATAAAACACTGAGAGTTAAGCAATTTAAAAGCTACTGTGCTTGACTTTGCCAGCTTCTTTCCCTGAGATTCTAGCCACTTGCCTAGTTTATCTGAAGAGACAGGGTTTGATGAAACCATAGTCTTTTTATTGGAATAGGTTGCTAGGGACACAGAAGCAGGGTCTGCAGACAAGAGGGCTTGGAAGCCAGGCATGGCCGAGCACACCCTGAATTTCTTAAATACTTTTTTAGACATATACTCATTTAACAGAGGAAAATTGCAAGTTTCTTAAAAATATCCTCCAATGCTGGGATCAATGGAGGGAAAGTCACCTCATCCTCCAAAATATCAAATACCCTGGTGATCTCAAGGGCTGCCCATGATTGCTCCCAGATGAAGACATCCTTAAATATTGCTTGCATTAAAAGAAAATAAAACATCTGTTTGGGTTTTTGAACCTGTTTGTCCTCAGAAGAAACTAACTGATCAGACCCTGACACTTCCAAAACCTCAAATTCCATATCCACTTCAAAATCAGAATCCTTGGGTGGCTGAAAGAGGGTTGGGAGCACTAGTGTTACTCCTAACCATGGTTTGGACTACATAATCAATGTCCTGAATAATGGATCTAGCCATAGTCATAAACCCAGGTGAAAATACAGTCAGAGATCATTGCCCTGCAATGTGGTGGGTTTTCCCATGTTTGCATGCAATACATTAGTGGGAGCATCCCTGGAGGGAGACATATCAATGCTGGCAACAGATTCTGCACTTCTTACTTCCCCTCCACCTAAAGAGCTTGGTTCTGAATACCTTACCCAGGCAATGGTACAGCCCCAGAGGATGTGTCTGACCCTTGTATCATGCTTAAATGTGGTACTAGCATCACACCAGGGGATCTGGAGGTAATAAAAGGTGAGTGATCCAATTGCCTGCCCAAGGCTACTGTACTGTGGACTCACAAACTATAGGTTGAGGCAATTTTTTTCTGATTTATTTCTGTTTTTTAGGTAAACAAGGAGCAGATGGTGGAAGGGGACACTGTATCCAAATCCATCAATAAGTGGACAAAAAACTAGCCAGAGGAATAACAAATATTGGCTTCACAGTCAGCCCAGTAAAAGTGGACAAATCCCAATATTCTCCCTCTAAAAAGCAATCTAAAGTTTATTTCTGCAGGGGTACTGTTCTGAACACTGCATTAAGTAAAATGACAACAGCTTCAATAACACAAAATATATATGTCACAAAAGTCACCCAGTTTTAATTAAAAAGCTAGTTTTAACCACAAATGATTAGAAACAGCATAAAAGAGTCTTAGAAAAGCAACAGAGTTTAAACTTATGAAAAGTTCCTGTTAGAAATGTTTACCATACAACATAGTAGCAAAATCAAGATTTAAATGAAAAAATGTTTAAAATAATTAAACCTACTCAATCACCTCAAATAATCATAACCTTAAAGAAAAAAATGCAAAACAGCGAGTTTTCCTGTCAAAATTTTCAAATGAAACTTTTAATCAACAGAAATAACAAAACAATTAACTTGGGACTCTGGGAGCACAAGGCAATGAGATAAACTGTACTAAAATGGCCTTACTACAGAAACTTAGATAAGCATTCACGAGTGGCCATAAAATACATCACAAGCGTTAAAAACTCACATAAACCAATTATTAGAGTATAATATACAGTATAAATCTTACACTGCAGGTAAAGTAAAACCCCAGGCAAATACAATTTCCCAATCAGAAAAAAATAAGCAAAGCAGCAGGATACACTATTCAAGCATTGAGAGAAAAATGAAGAGGGAGGAAATAAACCCAAAAGGGTTTATTATCTGAGCTCAGCAGCTAAAGAGATCCAGAGTAAGCAGCGGTCTTCCAAGAGATCCTTCTCTTACTATGGTACTAGAAAATGGAAAGGGCCCTGTCTGTGTGTCTGAAAAGCAGTCCCTGTACTGCCAGGTGATTGGTCTATCACATCTGAAGATAGGCAGTGAGAGGACCCTGAGCTTTGGTAGCCTGCCAGAGGAAATGTAGCAGGGTACTGCTACATGAATATCAGTAAAGCAATGTATTTGTTGGACATCACATATTCTTGTATTAAAGTAAAATAATATTACTTTCTCCACAGCTAACCAATTTCGAAAACAAATACTCTGGAAATGCCTGTGGCTTTAGCACATAACATGCATCAAAGGTCCAGAACAGTAACCCCCTTCTTTCATTTCTTTCTCCATCAGGGCTGTCCTTACAAAACATTTGGCCTGGAACAACTACATTACTTTTCTATTATTATATATTAAATATTATTGTGATCCCTCTGTGATGACCCACTACTGGACCAGTAAACAAGGAGTCTCAATCCTCACCACTGGCAACAGTGGGGGATGTACACTGGGAGGATAACAGGTGCACAAACAGTATTTCCATTTGCAGCTGTCTGAATCAACTGTAGTTTCCCTTAAGAACACACAAAGACCACAGTCAGTCCAAGGCTACTTTCTTCCTCTTTCTCCAGATCTCCAGTAAGACTCCCCACTGGCATAGCTATAAAGTTGAGATCTCAGCTGGCTGGCCAAGCCAAGATTTCCAACACCCACACCTGGGTAAGGTTGGCACAGGTTTTCTAGCCATGCCCCCTTTTGCCCAGACTATAAGTTAGTTTTCACTGCAACCAGCCAACTCCTTATCAGCTACTTCAAGGCCCTTAACAAAGATTTCCAATCTTACTGTGTAATGTTACTATTAATACAAATGGTAGTTTGACCAAGAGCAATGCTGTTAGGAGTGACCTACACGGTGTCACCACATAAATATACACATACTCTCAGAACTTAAATATCTCTACACAGATCAGTCACAATGAAAGGTTTAAATATATTTAATAATAAATAATAAAAGAACAAGAAAATACTCAGTATATATATTCACAGTGACATCAGAATTCAAAATCACAGGAAATATTTAAAACAACATTGCATGACATTCTCATATAAATAAAGAAAAATATCTAAACTAAGTTTTACTATATTCCTGACTGAACCTAAGAGAATTACTATACCCTAACTAACTTACTTAAGAGCAGGGCAGATGTGGTGAATGGATCTTATAGTTGTTGCCAGGTCCAAAACAGAATACAGAATGCTGTCTCTCTCTAAGAGACTTTTTAAATTAATATCTCAAATATTATTGCTGGGATAGCTTGCAGAATGACATCATTTCTTGTCATCTGACTGTATCCCAGGTGAAACTCTCACTGCTGGATCTTAGTAGTATTTAGTATCTACCTGTGAAAATACATAGACCTCAGATCTTTGGCAGATACTAGAAGTCAAAAAACAGCAAAACACTTTCAAGACAATACAGAAAATTCCCTAATACAGACATTATGTCTGTAGATGCATTGAAAACTGAAAGATATCTTTTATTGTGTAGCCTATAAAGTAATTTAATTTCAGCTATTTTTCTGAAGTTTGCTAGAATGGAATTAACCTCCTGTGTTCCAGTTTCCATTGTTACAATATGTACATTTAAACAGTTACAATAGTGCACATACATTTCTGTTCTCTTCTGGTAGGGTACACTGTGGATACATTTCAAGTTCTTTGCAAAAACCTTTTCAACACACACATCTGTATAAGCAGTTTGATATATATGTGACATACAGTTCTACTACATTTGTAACACAAATATCGTATATGAATCATGTTGATATTCACAAATGACATAAAATTATTTCCAAAATTCCAGATAGCTGTGCTGGCAGTATCTCCATTTGTCACACTTCTTCCCCACCTCGAACACTCAAGCTAGCTTTTCAAATGAGCCTTGAGAAATGTTGCTTGAGAGGGATGAGCCTATCTGGGAATACACTACCCCATACCCTGTCTTGAGATCCCAGCTACAATTGCATTGCTGACCCCAGTACAGTGCTGCACTGTCATATCATATGCCTGCAATCCTAGGCTCTACCATAGTTATTTGGGATTTTGCTGGCTGGCTCCCTGTAGCCATATATCCCTCTCAGACTCCTCCTGCCTTTTACTGCAAATACTTAGCACCAGGGCCTCCCTATCATGGTAAGGCTTCATGATGTTAACATGGTACAATGTGTGCCCCTGCCTCCTACCTAGCAGTTTTACCATGTAGTTAACAGCATTGACCTTCCTTACCACTTTGAAGGGTTCCTCCCAATCTGCCTGCAGCTTGCTCTGTCTTACAGGAATGAGAACCATAACCTGATGCCCTACAGCATACTCTCTAGCTCAAGCATTCCTGTCATACCAGACCTTTTTCTGATGTTGGGCTTCTGGCAGGTTCTCCTGGGCCAAGCCCATGAGTTCCCTGAGCCTTGTCCTGAGGTTTAGGACATATGCCACAACAGACTCCTTGTGGGATTCACACTCACCCTCCCACTCTTCTCAAATCAAATCTAGAGGTCCCCTCACCCTATGCCCATACAGCAACTGAAAGGGTGAAAACCTGTGTATTTCTGGAGCACCTCTCTGTAAGCAAAACCAAAACGAACCACAATAAAGCTCCAATGCAGGAACTCACAGACCAGGAACTTGAGGCAATAAAAAATATATTTAATCCAACAAACAAAGCACACCGACTGAGCGCTTTCACCGGTGCAACCGGTTTCTTCAGAGTCGTATATATGTTTTTTTATTATATATTTTTTATTGCCTCAAGTTCCTGGTCTGTGCCTTATTGCTGGTTCCAGCTTTCCAGTGGTCGAGGGCTGTTTGACTTTCTTGACTACCTCTCTGTAAGCAAACAACAAATGGGGCAAATATTTGTCCCACTCTCTCTTAAACTGGTCTGCAAATGCCTGTAGCATGGTATTTATTGTAGTGTTTAACATCGCCACAAGACCATGAGTCTGTGGATGGTAGGGGATGGTCTTTAGGTCCTTCACCCCACAGTGCTTCTACAGACAAGCCAGCAGGTCTGATATGAAATTGGCACCTCTGTCAGTCAGTATTTCTTTTGGGAAACTTACCCTGCTGAAAATCTCTAATAAAGCATTTGCCACCTTTTCTGCCTCAATGGAGGACAGGGCCACCATTTCAGGGTATCTGGTAGCATAATCTACTACCACTAGGATATACTTCTTCCCTGTGTAACTTGGGAACAATATGGCCTAACAATATCCATAGCTACCTTCTGAAATGACTCCTCAACCTTAGGCAAAGGCATCAAAGGAGCATAGACCTTGTCTCCTGCCTTGCCTACCTTTTGGCACTTCTCACAGGTCTTGCAGTAGCCTGTTACATCTCTGGAAATCCCAGGCAAATAAATGTTCTGCATAATATGTATTTTTATATGCTTTTTGCCCATATGACCTGCAAAGGGAATATCATGGGCTATGGCAAAAAGTGCCAGATGGTAGGCTCTGGGCACTACCAATTGCTGTATTGTCTCACTCTCTAGCCTTCCCTCAGGGTCCACTCTCTATAAAGTAATCCTTTGTCCCAATATACAGATTCCCTCTTTGCTTGAGAATCAGGCACCTCTCTGGCTACCTCCCTCAAGCCCTGTAGTGTAGGTTCTGAGAGATGAGCCTGTCTTAACTCTCTCTTTGTAACCTTTTCTGGCTCCCCTTCCACAGGAAATCTGGTATCCTCTGACAGCAGTGCCTCACTGTCACTCTGGGTACTGCTACTCACCTTTGCCTCTGTCCAAGGGAACATCAGTACCCACAAGCAGCTGTGACTCACCTTCAGTCTCACAGCTACAGGGTAGCTTCCTCCCTGAAGTAGCCACCTCACCAGTGCTAGCTTCATGTGTGCTTTCTGTCTCCCCCACAGGCTACCAGACCTACATGCTTGTCTCCAAGCCTGACTGCATGTAACTGCATGTACACAATGTATTGAATTATCAAAATCATTCCCTATCAGGACATCTGCATGGATATCCTCAAACACACCTACTTGCTTGCTTCTTTTTCCACCTTCCTAGCCAAGGTGAACCCTAGCCAAAGGTATTTGGAATAGGGTCTCTCCTAAAGCTCTGACTGGAGTAGACTGCCCAAGTAGTGATCCTTTTTAACCATTATAGGCTTCACAATGATTAGGTCAGAGGCTGTGTCTCTCTCTTAGCAGTGGCCTGTTTTCAATCTACTAAGATAGGATAGAACCTCTTGTGGTAGTTTGGTAAACTTGTTGTTGCCAGACAACTTACTGCTGGGATTATGTCATTCCCACTTACTGACACTCCCACCTTTTGCTCCTCACCTTGCCTCTGTGGATATCTATATGCTACATGGCCCCACTGGTTACATTTAAAACATTTAACTCTTGATCCTGGCCGTGTACCTGAATTAGTGGCTTCCCCTGCTACTAACAGACTCTGTTTGGCCGGTTTAGGCTGCCCACCATGGGTTCCCTTAGACCCATGTGCAGCACTGGGTATCCCTTTCCTGTGCAGTGATGCCCTGCCTGCTAGGTATAGGTCTCCCTTTTTCCCCAACAAATCTGTGGTATTGCATTCCCTATCTGCCAACCAGATTCTCATGTCCTTAGGCAAAGTGCTAAGGGCTTGTTCCCTCACCAAAAGGTCTGCTTGCCTTCAAAAGTGGTAACCTGACACCCACTCACCCATCTATGAAAATAAGTACTTAACTCAGCAATATATTGACAAACACTTTCATCTGCCTTGCGTCTATGCTCACAAAACTTTTTCCTATAAGCTTCAGGTGTTACCATAAAACACTCTAATAAACAATTTTAACAGTATTATAATTGAAGCAATCAGTGTCAGACAATTTAGAAACAGCAAATACAGCTCTACCGTGGAGTAAGCAGGTCAGGAACCATACCCAGAGCCCATTATACTGTTAACATACCCTTTCAAACATATGAATAAAACTATCAAAATTATCACCCTCTGTAAATTATGAAAGAAATTTACTGATCTTAATTGCTTCTGGGGTTCAGCTACTTCCTCCCCCATTACCTTCATGACCCTGGCAAAGAGTCAGCATTTCCTTTTCGTGTTGCCTCTGCCTCTCATTTTCTTTGGCTTCCAGACATCTCAGTCTCTCAGCTGATTCTAATTCCATTTGTTTCTGTTTCTCATTTTTTTCAGCCTACAAACACTGCAGTCTCTCTGCTGATTCTGTTTCCAACCATTTGGCCTCCAGTTCATCTCTTTAACTCCAGATGGATTTTTAAGTCCTCTGTGGAAAGGTTGAACCGTCCATTTTCTGGGAGCTGTATATCCCCATGGCCAGTCTGGTTGTCCTCCTGGTTGCTGGTGTGTGATGCAGCTGTGACTAAGGCTGCAATCATTCTTGCTTTAGACAGGTTGGCATGCACCAATTCTTTGTCTTGGCATGTCTCAGCTAACTGGCTCCTTGTCAGCTTGCCATACTCCTCTGCTGACATCCTTGCTTGCTCTCTCTGACTAACTAAGCTAACTAAAAATGAATACCAAGTATTCTGATATGAAACTCTGAATGTCTACAGTGTGGCTGCTTGAGATTACAAACATTGTCTTTAGTGACCACTGCTTACAGCCCACAGGAATTCAATATCCACACCACTGAATCCCAATATGTGGATAACCCACCACTGGAAAAGTAATCAAGGACCCTCAATCCTTACCACTGGCAACAGTGGGGGACATATACTGGGAGGATAACAGGTACACAAACAGTATTTACAGATGTAGCTCTCTGCATCAAGTGCAATTTCCCTTAAAAGCACACAGAGACCACAGTCAGCCTGGGACTGGTTTCTCACTCAAGACTCCCCACCGGCACAGATAGAGAGTTGAGATCTCAGCTGACTGGCCAAGCCAGGATCTCCAGCACCCTCTCTGTCCAACCAGTGCTTCATCTTCCTCCCCATGTAGCTGACACACACACTCTCTGAGGTTTGATTTACACACACACACACACACACACACACACACACACACACACACACACACACACACACACACACACACACACACACACACACATGGGACAGGCTGACACAGGTCTACTAGCTATGCCCACTTTTGCCCAGACTATAAGGTAGTTATCACTGGCACCAACTAACTCCTTATTAGCTACTTTAAGGCCCTTAACAAAGGGTGCCCAATCTTACTGTGTAATGTTACTATTAATACAAATGGTAGTTTGACCAAGAGCAAGGCTATTAGGAGTGGCCTACAAAGTGTCACCAAATAAATATGCAAGTACTCTCAGAACTTAAATATCTCTAGACAGATCAGCTGCAATGAAAGGTTTACATATATTTAATAGTAAATAAAAGAGCAAGAAAATACTTAGTATATATTCACAGTGACATCAGCATTCAAAATAACAGGAAATATTTGAAACAACATTGCTGGACAGTCTCAAATAAATAAAGAAAAAATATTTAAACTAAGCTTTACTATATTTCTGCCTGAATCTAAGAGAATTACTATACCCAAGTTAACTTACTTAAGAGCAAGGCAGATGTGGTGAATGGATCTTATAGCTGTTGTCAGGTCCAAAACAGAATACAGAATGCTGTGTCTCACTAAGAGACTTCTTAAATGAATATCTGAAATATTACTGCTGTAATAGCCTGCAGAATGACATAATTTCTTGCCATCTGACTCCATCCCAGGTGAAACCCCCACTGGTGAAACCTAGCAGTATTTAGCATCTACCTGTGAAAATACATAGACCACAGATCTTTGGGAAATACTGGAAATCATAAAACAATAAAAAACTTCAAAGACAATACAGAAAGTTCCATAGAACACACATTTTGTCTGTAGCTGCACTGAAAACTGAAATATATCATCTTTTATTGCATAGCCTATAAAATAATTTAATTTCTGCTATTTTTCTAGATTGCTAGACTGAAGATAACCTCCTGTGTTCCAGTTTCCTCTATTAAAATATATATATTTAAACAGTTAAAATAGTGCACGTACATTTCTGTTCCCTTCCGGTAGGGCACAGCAGTCTGATATATACATGACATACAGTTCTAATATATTTGTAACACAAACATCTTATATGATTCATGTTGATATTCACAAAGGACATATAATTATTTACAAAATTCCAGATAGCTTTTCTGGCAGTATCTCCCTTTGTCACACCCGCATCTTAATATTCACTACAGTTGGAAATTTTAAGTTTAACAGATGTTAAAATGGACAGTCAACCTTTTGTCATATATGTGCTGTGACTGAAATAAGATGTGTATGTCATTCCTTTCTCAATTAACCCTTGGAGTACAAACAAGAGACAAGAATACTACTAAGCTTTTATCTTGCTGTTGTCCAGGCAGTATCCAGTTCTGAACACCTCACAAGCAGAGCTTCTATCTCTGGGTGAGATTTATTGCTTACTTCAGTGAGGTTTTAAATAGCAGCTGTGGCTTCACCATGCAGTACAAAGTTCGCCACTCCTGGAAATATGCAATAGCTAACAGGTCACTGTTCATCAGGAATCAAAGTGAAGAAAAAAGTCTAGCAACTTCTGCAGCTTCATTCTCTCACTCAGCACTGAGAGTGCAAATAAAAGAAGCTGTGCTATTCAGCTGCAAGGTACAGTATCAGAGGTACAGAAACAAAAGTCTTAGGAAGAGTCACTGTAGAGGAAGCTATTAAGTTTTTTCTGCATGTCTTTAAAATGATATTATGCATGCAGTTCTTCATACAGCTGCAAGTAATAACAGTAGATACAAAATACGAATTCTGTTCAAAGGTAGTTACTATGCATGAAGTGCAGGAGACCATTAAAGAGCCTAACCCAAATTCCCAATTGCCTCAAAGTGCTGTCTGGTCAAGTGACTTTCTCAAGGTGAAACAGTAGGCATATGAAGGCTGAGGGAATCAGAATGTTGTACCTTCTCGTTATTTCTTAGCCTAAATCATCTTCACAGACTATGTGGTGTTGTTGTTCACTTGGATAGGTATGCTCTCCATGAGTCAGGCTTAAATCTCATCACAGTCTCAGGACTGGATTAAATTGAATGTAAGTTGATCATTCAAACATTTGACTAAATGTGCACATTCATTTATTCATTTCATGGACAATTATTTAAATGATCATCCAAAGTGACTGCACCTACACCTACACACACACACACACACACACACACACACACACACACACACACACACACACACACACACACACACACATATATATATATATATATATATATATATATATATATATATATATATATATATATATATAAACTTCAAAACAAAATTCCAGCACTTGCATATCTTCTACGACATCTTCAATGGAAATCCACAGATGGAAACACAAAACAAACACTAGTTTCAGTGTTTAAGTTTTAATTCAAGTGCAAATACACAGAGCAACCATTCAGGTGATCTTCACAGCAGCCATACTGCTGCAAACACAGACCGGTGACCGGTTTTGCCCCCTGGTGTCATCAGTGTGAATACGTAGTCACTGAAACTAGTGTTCGTTTTGTGTTCCCATCTGTAGATTTCCGTTGAAGATGTCGTAGAAGGTATGCGAGTGCTGGAATTTTGTTTTGGAGTTTGCATATTGAGTTCTGAGCACCATGATTGCTTTGGCGTACACCTACTGCTTTTGGGACATTTATATATATATATATATATATATATATATATATATATATATATATATATATATGTATATATTTGTATAGATATATGGGTCTACTTCTCTTGTTCTAAATCACACTTCTTCGAACAAGAGAAACCCGAGACCCACTTTAGCGAAAGTGCACTTAACTGAAAGTGCACTTTCATGAAAGTCAGTTTACCGAAGCACAATACAGTGGGGATAAGGAAATATACCTTTTCCCCACTGTAGTGTGATCTCAGAGTTAGTATATATAAGACGCAGAGGTCTGGTCCAGCAAAGTGAAACACATTTTTGCAGGGGGGCAAGCACACCTGCACCTCCCATGTGGGAGGGTTGCTCCCCCCCACATCCCCGCTACTTATATATACTAACTCCAAGATTGCTCTGTAGTGGGGAAAAGGTATATTTCCTTATCCCCACTTTACTATGCTTCGGTAAACTGATTTTCGTGAAAGTGTACTTTCGGTTAAGTGCACTTTCACTAAAGTAGGTCTCAGGTTTGTCTTGTTCAAAGAAGTGTGTTTTCGAGCAAGAGAAGTAGACCCACTATATACAAATATATATATATATATATATATATATATATATATATATATATATATATATATATATAATCACTACGGAATACCAAAATTCCACAGTCCTGAGATTCTAAATTCTGAGGACCAGAATCTCGAGATTGTGGAATCTCGAAAGTAGCGAATGGGGATTGGCGTACAGTGCGGAATGGGAACTTTGCCATTCACTCCACTGTAGTGCAGTGTTGGAGTTGGTATATTTAAGTTGCAGGGGGTGTGGGGGGTGCAGGGGGGCTTGTACATTTTAGAATAGTTTGTTGGATGTTTTACTTTTTTTTTTTTTTTTTTTTTTTGATGTTTGAGATTCTGCAATCTCGAGATTCTGGTCCTCGGGATTTTGAGTCTCGGGACTGTGGAATTTCGGTATTCCTATAACCCATACAATTCAATTGAAAAACAAATCCTTTTTTGGGAAAAATATAAAAAATAAAAAATGTACAATAAGCTGGTTGTATAAGTGTGCACACCCTTAAACTAATACTTAGTTGAAGCACCTTTTGATTTAATTTCAGCATTCAGTCTTCTTGGGTAGGAGTCTATCAGCATGGCACATCTTGACTTGGCAATATTTGCCTACTCTTCCTTGCAAAAGTGCTCCAAATCTGTCAGATTGCAGGGCATCTCTTGTGCACAGCCCTCTTCAGGTCACTCCACAGATTTTCTATTGGATTTAGTTTTGGGCTCTGGCTGGGCCACACCAAAACTTTAATTTTCTTCTGGTGAAGCCATTCTTTTGTTGATTTGGACTTGGGGTCATTGTCATGTTGAAAGGTGAAATTCATCTTCAGCTTTCTAGCAGACAACTGAAAGTTTTAGGCCAAAAGTGACTGGTATTTGGAACTGTTCATAATTTCCTCCACCTTAACTAAAGCCCCAGTTCCAGCTGAAGAACATCACCTCCAGAGCATGATACTGCCACCACCATGCTTCACCGTGGGGATGGTGTTCTTTGATGATTGTTGTTTTGCACCAAACGTACCTTTTGGAACTGTGGACAAAAAGTTCAACCTTGGTCTCATCAGACCATAACACATTTTCCCAGATGCTTTTGTGAGACAATGTATTGTTTTGCAAATTTTAGCTGGGCCTGGATGTTTTTCTGTGTCAGAAAAGGCTTCCGTCTTGCAACCCTGCCCCATAGTCCAGACATATGGAGAATATGGGTGATTGTTGTCACATGTAGTACACAACCAGTACCAGACAGAAATTCCTGCAGCTCTTTCGGTGTTCTTGTAGGTCTCTTGGCAGCTTCTCTGACCAGTTTTCGTCTTGTCTTTTCATCAATTTTGGAGGGACGTCTAGTTCTTTGCAACGTCACTGTTGTCCCATATTTCCTCCACTTTTTGATGACTGTCCTGTGTTCCATGGTATATCCAATGCTGTGGAAATTTTTTTTACCCTTCTCTTGACAGATACCTTTCAATAATGAGATCTCTTTGATGCTTTGTAAGTTCTCTACAAACCATGGCGTTTGCTGTAGCAGTCAACTGAGTAAATGTCAGGAAAATCCTACTAGGACTGCTGAACTTTATTTGGGGTTAATCAGAGTCTCTTTAATTGATGGCAGGTGTGTACCCAAGAAGACTGAATGCTGTAATTAAATCAAAAGGTGCTTCAACAAAGTATTAGTTTAAGGGTCTGCACACTTTTGCAACCAGCTTATTGTACGTTTTTTATTTTTTATCCCCAAACAGATTTGTTTGTTTTTCAACTGAATTGTACAGGTTATAGGTCACACTAAAGGTGGGAAAAGTTTTAAAATGATTTATTGTGGTCTCATTTTTTTATATCACAAAACCTGGCATTTTAACAGGGGTGTGTAGACTTTTTATATCCACTATATGGAATACATGCATTTAATTGAACGTTAGTAGTCCAACATACTAAATGTCGAAGGCAGTGACCCAAGTTTACACAATGTCGAATTTTCAAACACCGAATCCATAAACACTGAATGCCAGCCAGGCAAATATCCCCCCTTCTTGACCCATGGTAGCGCTTGATTTAGTGGTTAAGTGGTCGGAAATGTTGAATTCGGTGTTATGCTCGACATTCCTACTGTTCGCCGATGTTAAATTCGACATTTAGGTTCAGAAAAAGTAACATTCAGTGTTGACATTGACTAAATGCATGTATTCCACACTCATGTATATATATATATATATATATATATATCAAGAAGCATTAAATGTAAAAAGAAACATTTTGCTTAGTGCAAGAAGCATGCTTAACAAATGAATATGAGAAGGCAAATAAATCTCTTTTTCTGATATAGTGGTCTCAGCATATACATCAGGTAAGCTGAGGGGGAAGGTTATACTGGACAGTAAATCACAATAAATGCAAACTTTATAGATTGGGCTAATATAGGAGACTTGGAAATATTTTTGGAAGGGACATTTAAAAACACTCATATCCCTCCAGGAAGCTCAATAGTATTTGTGAGAAGGCTCTAAGGATTATTAGTGCCACATCAAGAAAGCTTAATAATAATAATTATTGGTGACTGTAACTTAATATGTTATAAAGAAACTGCCTCAACATCTCATGTTTTATACTTTATCAACAGCTACACATTGGAAAAATATACTGTGAATTTTAAATTTAATTTCTCAACACCAACAGACTGTATTAAAACTCTTTAGTCAGTCTCAAATAAGAGAACAACTCTTTTGAAATTAAAACTTAAATTTTAAAGGGCACTATAAAATTGCTATTAAAAAAAACACAAACATTGGAAAATTCAAGCATGTTACAATGAAATCTTAATTTATGATAAAAAATAAAATCAGTGACGAAAGAACAGGTGCATATTTTGTTTTCGAGAAAAAGAAGGGATGAAAATGAAGAAGGTACACAAAAAACTAGATCATAAAATGTGATTTTACCAGAAATATATTGAAAATAAATGCACTGAAAACTTTCCAGAAACTAAGCAGCCCAATGCAAGGAAATTACTTGACTACACAGCTACAATACCGGAAGCCTCCAATTTGTTTTAGATTTGCAATGATACTCATTCAGATCCCAGATAAAAGTTTTCTACCCAATATTATTCTGCAAAAACTAAGTACTTGTATCCAGCAGTATTTCTATTTGCTGACCAAGTGAGTAGACTGTTTAGCTGACCACTTTTCAGCCATGACCCAGGTTCACACAGTAAGCTATATGGAGTAATCAACATAGTTGTACAAGCAAATTAACAGTTGGGTAAATTACATCAAGTTGCATGCAGTACAAAAGTGAATACTGGCAAATGCAAAGTGTGCAGCATTGCTTTTCATGTAACTTAACAATGGGTACAATATACAGATGTACATACTAATTGTCAGTTAGTAAATTTAGATAAATGTTGAAAATACAAATCGACTTTACAGGGAGTATGCAAAAACAAATGTTTTAAAATGTGTTGAGATGTGTCCTGGGCTGTTTAAATTGTATTGTTTCCAAATGGGAAAAACAGCCTTTTTGCAATAAAGTTAAGGGCATTTTGCTACTTTAGTTAGATGATCTCAAAGTGATTTTTTTTAATTAGTAAGACTTTCTAAAGATCTGATTTCAGTTGAGGGGTATCTGATCCTGCTCTAGAAAATGCTTTATCTCCTGTAGCAGTCTTAAAGTGAGATTGAGATAATGTCATTGCATCTTAGTTGCCTTTTAGTGAGTAGGCATGCTCTTTTATTGGCAGCTTTCTTCTTAAGGGGGGGGGGGCAATAGCCTAGTTTAATAATTTTGAAAAGTATTTAAATGAAAAGAAAAGCGACTCTATATGTTATACTGAGCCATTTTCTCATTTATAAGATAACAGTAATGTGTATGTGAATCAGCCATTACAGTGAATTTGAAGATTTTATTTTCTGTTATTTCTCTGTGAGTTGTGAGCTAAATGTGATGTAATCTCTTCAAAGATTTATACAGTCATTGCTACACTTAAAAGTATACAAACTATTTAAAATCATCTTGGTCAAATGGCCTACATGGGCAATTTTATAAAATTATTTCACAAGCAATTTATTCAATTTTCTTAACAAATGCAATTTTACAATACAAGAAATAAACACGGAATAAACATGGATTATGTGGTCATAATCTACAAGGAAGGTCCTTCTATAGAACCTAATAATTACAGATTGATCATCCTCACAAGCATAATATCAAAAATGGTGGACAGAATCATCATGAAACTTATTCAGCTAGGCACGAGGAAACTCCTTTGTCATGTCGTAACCCAGTGTAATTTTGTTAAAGGTAGACCTTGTATCTTTAACCTCATAATTTCTTTCAGTGTGTTACTCCTGCCCTGAATGAATGATTATCTGGTCCATGCAGCTAAATTCTGCCTGTCTCAAGCATTTCACACTATATCTCAAGACAGAATCATATATAAATATTGAGACCTGAAGGTAATTGCAGTCTTAATAACCTGGCTCTTCAGCTGGTTAAATGGACTTAACCAAGTAACAATCAGATGACTCATATTTTTTCTAGCCCATCACTAGCAAAGTCCATCAAGGTTCTATTCTACGGCTATTTTTTGTACATCTTTTTTTTCTCCAGATGTCAAAAGTGACTCCATTGTCAGGCTCACCAAATATGCATATTATGGCAAACTTGGGAGCATTTTCCTTCACTCAGCTGACACCACCTTCCTTCAAATAGTGCTCACATTATACTTGAATCATAATCATCATCATCATCAACCTCCTTTTTCCCATTTTTCTACATGTGGTCAGGGTGTCATGTTAACTGTCCCGATTCAGTGCCATACTCCTACCTTCTTTGACACTCATCTCAGACTGCGATAGATCTCCTGTCACACAATCCATCCACTTCTTTGCTGGACATCCTCGTTTCCTCTTACCTTCTTCCTGTCTGTTCCAAATCTTCTTCATCAGATTGTCTTCTGCTTTTCTGCACATATCTGAACCACCGTAATCTGTTCTCTTTGATCTTTTCTACAATTGTAGCTACTTTGGATTCTGCTCTTATGTCCTTGTTTCTTTGTCTGTTCCACAGTGTGCTTCCTTCCACCCTTCTCAGGCACTTCATTTCCATCACCTCTAGCTTCCTCATCTGCTCTGCCTTTTCTGCTTAGGTTTCTCTACCATACAGTAGTACTAGTTGCACCACTGTCTTGTACACCTTACTTTTCAGCTTCTTTGGCATTCTTCTGTCATTCACTACACCTGAGACTCTATGCCAGTTGGCTACAGTCCCTCTAATTCTAACTTTGACCTCTTTATTCAGACTTCCCTTCTTCTCGACCACTCCTCCAAGATACTTGAAGCTATTAACCTGTTCCACTATCTTCCTTTCTGTCTCAGTTCTCAGCTTCTGATTTCCCCAGTTTACTGCCATAACCACTGTCTTATCTGTGCTTAGTTCCATCCCATGTGCCTTCAGTTTTGCATTCCATTCACTATCCTTTGATGATGGTCTTGCTCAGAGTCAACCTGTAATGCTGCATCATCTGCATACAGCAACTTTGTTGATCTGTCACCTCCAACCTGTTTGCCAATGTACTTTGAGAAAACAAACACAGGTACCAACTCCACACTGTAATTGCTGAGATACACTTTTAATGCTAAGCAGTTGTAAAAACTTCCACAAGTAAATCCAAACACGAACAAATAACAATAAAGTTTAAGCGCTTTTTGTCTGGATGTTATCCGGACTTCTTCAGAACACTGTTTAAGTTAAAAAACCTATTTAAAAAGCCCTCGTCGCATGACAAAATCAAATGGCCATTACTACTTACATACAATTTATTTAAAAGCAGCACATACATTTTTTAATACCCAATACTTTCTCCCCCTAAAAAATACATAAATATAATTTCACTATTATGATAATTCATCAGTTATTATTAAAATAAATAAAATCAGTGAAGTAAAAGAGGTACACAATGAAGTATATAACTAAATAAAAGTTGGCAAGCGCCACACTGCAGGTCGACCTTAGCGGCTGGAAAACCTCCTAACACACACTTTTCTAATTTATACAAATAAATGTCAAGACTCCTTTAAATTAGTTAAAGTAGTACATGCCAATATTACAGCTGCGGTGGTGGTGCTGCTGTAGCGTTGTCGCTTTACAGTAAGACCTTGTCCTGTTCGATGCTCACCTAGAGCGTCTTCTGTGTGGAGACATGCGTGAATGGGCGTACCTTCGTTGAAGGTTGTGCATCAGGGCCGGCAACTCGGCATGTAAAAATCTACTGCCAATCATTAGTGGACCGGAGTTCCGCTGTGGCGACCCCTAACCGGGAAAAAGCCGAAAGACACAACAGTACATGCCAATATTACCTCAAACTATATTGAAATCCCTAAAAGATATAAATAACCGTTACAGTATAATATAACCAACTGTTCTGGTTAAAGGAATACCCACTAATACGGAGATTTGTTAAAGCTATATAATCAACAACATGGCATGTTTTTTAAAAAAAAATATATATATATATATATATATATATATATATATATATATATATATATGGTTCATTTCATTGAAAGCATTTGCCCCTTCCTCAATGTTGTGGTTGATATATATAGTTAGGGGGTAGTGGGGCCCCCCCCATTGGGGGTGGTGGGTGTGGGGGCCCCACCTAAAAATGTAATGAACTTTAGATGAAATGAACTTTAGATGAAATGATAGGTAACCATATATATATATATATATATATATATATATATATATATATATATATATATATATATATATATATATATATATATATATATACTAACAAAAGATATAGCGCAATATGGAAACCAGCATAATATAATAAAGTTAACAATAGTTCCTATCAACTAATTATTAAGATAAAAAACAACATATATATGTATATAACAAACAGCCCCAACAGAAACCAAAATTGTCTGGGCTGTTAGATCCAAACAGGAATACTCTCTTAATGCATACACCTTAACAGTGATTATTTACAACGGTAGTGAATGTATAATAAAGCTGTTTTAACCTAAGTTCATAACTTTAGTCTAAAAAATTCTTAACAGGGTTAACTAACACTTAGTAAGTTTTATCACCTACACCTACTTAAGAAAAAGTAAATAAATGTGAGTCTATTTGTACAAGGATAATACTTTAACAGTACATTTTATTTTTTATTTTTTGTGTTTTATACTCCTTTATTCATCTTAATAAACTCTTTAATTTCAATACACATGCTAAAGAGTAGGTTTCATTTAAACCCAGGTAATTACAGGCATCAAGTCTAAGCTGCTAACATAACTCACTTTTTTCAAGTAGTAACTTGACCACATTCTCTTCAGCTAACCTTTTGGTGTCTTGTGGTGATATTTGAGTTATCACTTTAAATTTAAAATAATGGTCCTGGTTAGTTTCACAGTGTCTAGCTAAGGCATTGTCTAATTTATGCTTCTGAATAGCATAAGTATGTTCGTAAATCCTTTCTTGTAATCTACGATCAGTTTTACCGATGTAGAAAGCCGGACATCCCTGGCACTGTGCCAAATAAACTACTGATTTACTATTACAATTGAACTTGTCTTTAACATAGTAAGTCCTATTCCTGATCAAAAATCTATTTCCTACATCAATATATCTACAATAACAACATGCATCACATCTGTACATGCCCGCATTCATCTTTATTGGCTTCTGTGATAATTCCAATAGGCTTTTTAAGTTCAGGCCCCTCCTATAGGTAATGTTAGGGTAATTCCCTATTTTATTATAAATTTCCCCATCCATAGACATTATGGGTCAAAATTTCCTAATTATTTTTGTATTTCTTCCGCTATTGGACTAAATGTAATTATTAATGTAAGTGAATAGGTGTTTGTGTGGTTACTCCTTACATCAGTGTTACTTATTTCAATATTACCTTCCTGTTGGGTGAATGTTTCTACTATAAGTAGCTCACTTCCATGTTGTTTATTTAAAATAGGTTGATAAGTACCTTCATTTCTTTTAAACTGTACTTCATTAATTACCTTGGATAGGAGACTATTAGGGTAACCCCTGTGCAAAAACATATTTCTCAACTGTTCGCACTCTTCCCTGAAATCATCTTCTAGGGTAATCATCCTTGCAGCTCTTACTAGCTGTCCCTTCACCACTGACCTTTTCTGGTGTAAGGGGTGGGAACTAGTAAAGTGCAAAAAAGAGTTTGAATAGGTGATTTTCCTATAAATCCTAGCTATGTATCTTTGTTCCATAGTGTTCTTCTCAAGTTCCACATCCAAATAGTATATTTTATGTTCCTGAAATTCCATAGTGAATCTCAAAAACATTACTGTTTGTGAATAAAGAAAAACTAATTTGTAAGGATTCGTGGTCCTTCCTAGAAAAGATCAATATTATAGAGTTTAGAGAAGAGCTGAATTTTCTTAAAGTTGATGTCTGCGACCTTTATTCATCTATCCCACAAGATATGGGTATTGAATGGGTGCTAGACTTTATTAGATCTAAGGGTGCAACTAACAACAACTTGAGACTAGTGGAGGAACTTTTGGGTATTATTTTAAAGAATAACTTTATTACTTTTGATGACAAGTTCTATCTCCAAAAAATTGGGGTTGCTATGGGTTCCCCTTGTGGAGCTAGTTTTGCGAACTTGGTGATGGCATACTGGGAAAAAAATTGTTTTCAACAGTATGTAGATGGAAAGAATAGTGTTCTACACAAGATTTCTGGATGACATCTTCCTAATAGTGGATGGTGATTTCCAAATAGCCAAAAAACTGGTGGATATTTTTAACAAAACAGTAATGTTTTTTGGCGTTTAACTTCAGGCCATGGCTCTGGCACCAGCTATCTGTTTCCGTGAGTCCCTTCTGAAGGATATCCGTGTCTGATGCACTTTCCACTATAGCCAGTTTGCAGTCGCCTATGCAAACTTTGTCAGCCAAAGTCCTCCCATGTTGGCCTGTACTTCTGAGAAGTAGATGCCGAACAATAGGGGGCCAAGGACCGAGCCCTGTGGGACACCACATGTGACCAGCTTGGAGTCTGACATAGCGCCAGCAACTCTAACTCTGTGGGTTCTGTTAAGTCAGTTTGCAACCCATCTTGTGACATATGGGTTTACATTTAAGCTGGTAAGTTTTTCTACAATACCCAAGTGGGGTATTGTGTCGAAAGCCTTTGCAAGGTCAAGGTAGGCTGTATGGACTGCCTTTCCCTCATCAATGGCCTTGGTGACTGTTTCGAAGAAGTCGACCAAGTTCAAAAGGCATGATCTGCCCTTGACAGAAACTGGGTCGGGTCCAATTTCTGCAAGTCCCCTATATCTTTGTTTATGAGCTCCATTATGATCCTCTCCATAGCTTTGCAGACTAGACTTGTTAAGCTTATGGGGCGGTAATTACTAGGGTCCGTTCACTTACATTAATAATTACATTTAGTCCAATAGTGGAAGAAATACAAAAATAATTAGGAAATTTTGGCCCATAATGTCTATGGATGGGGAAATTTATAATAAAATAGGGAATTACCCTAACATTACCTATAGGAGGGGCCTGAACTTAAAAAGCCTACTGGAATTATCATCAAAGCCAATAAAGATGAATGCGGGCATGTACAGATGTGATGTATGCCGTTATTGTAGATATATTGATGTAGGAAATAGATTTTGGATCAGGAACAGGACTTACTATGTTAAAGACAAGTTCAATTGTAATAGTAAATCGGTAGTTTATTTGGCACAGTGCCAGGGATATCTGGCTTTCTACATCGGTAAAACTGATCGTAGATTACGAGAAAGGATATACGAACATACGTATGCTATTCAGAGGCATAAATTAGACAACGCCTTAGCTAGACATTGTAAAACTAACCAGGACCATTATTTGAAATTTAAAGTGATAACTCAAATATCACCACAAGACACCAAAAGGTTAGCTGAAGAGAATGTGGTCAAGTTACTACTTGAAAAAAGTGAGTTATGTTGGCAGCTTAGACTTGATGCCTATAATTACCCGGGTTTAAATGAAACCTACTCTATAGCATGTGTATTGAAATTAAAGAGTTTATTAAGAAGAGTAAAGGAGTATAAAACACAAAAAATAAAAAATTAAATTTACTGTTATAGTGTTATCCTTGTACAAATAGACTCACATTTATTTACTTTTGCTTAAGTAGGTGTAGGTGATAAAACTTATTAAGTGTTAATTAACCCTGTTAAGAATTTTTTAGACTAAAGTTATGAACTTAGGCTAAAACAGCTTTATTATACATCCACTACCATTGTAAATAATTACTGTTAAGGTGTATGCATTAAGAGAGTATTCCTGTTTGGATCTAACAGCCCAGACAATTTTGGTTTCTGTTGGGGCTGCTTGTTATATACATATATATATATATATATATATATATATGTTTTTTTTTATCTTAATAATTAGTTGATAGGAATGATAGGAACTATTGTTAACTTTATTATATTATGCTAGTTTCCATATTGTGCTATACGGTAATATGCTTTTGCTAGTATATATATATATATATATATATTCTTTTTTTTTTAAATGCCGTGTTGTTGATTATATAGCTTTAACAAATCTCCGTATTAGTGGGTATTTGTTTAACCAGAACAGTTGGTTATATTATTACTGTAACGGTTATTTATATCTTTTAGAGATTTCAATATAGTTTGAGGTTATATTGGCATGTACTACTTTAACTAATTTAAAGGAGTCTTGACATTTATTTGCATAAATTAGAAAAGTGTGTGCTAGGAGGTTTTCCAGCCGCTAAGGTCGACCTGCAGTGTGGTGCTTGCCAACTTTTATTTAGTTATATATTTCTTTGTGTACCTCTTTTACTTCAATGATTTTATTTATTTTAATAATAACTAATGAATTATCATAACGGTGAAATGATATTTATGTATTTTTTTAGAGGGAGAAAGTATTGGGTATTAAAAAAATGTGTGTGTTGCTTTTAAATAAATTGTATGTAAGTAGTAATGCCCATTTGATTTCATCATGCGACGAGGGCTTTTTAAATAGGTTTTTTAACTTAAACAGTGTTCTGAAGAAGTCCGGATAACATCCAGATGAAAAGCGCTTAAACTTTATTGTTATTGTTCATGTTTGGATTTACTTGTGGAATTTTTTACAACTGCTCAGCATTAAAAGTGTGTCTCAGCAATTACAGTGTGGAGTTGGCACCTGTTTTTGTTTTTTCGAAGTAAGTCGTACTTTGGTTTTGTTTTGTGTGTTTGCCAATGTAGTCCATCACCAGTATGAACAGCAATGGGTTCAGAGCTAAACCCCGGTCCACACCCACTCCACCTGCAAACCCCTTTGTGACACCGAACACTGTCCGTACTTGAGTCATTAGGTCCTTGTACAAAGCCTGCACTTATTCTACCAATGTTTCTGGGACTTCAAACCAAAATAAGATTTCTTGAGACTTTGTCATATGCTTTCCCCAAGTCTAGGAATGCCCATTTGGGACTCTTTTCTCATCATTAGATTCTTCTCAACTATCTGTCTCACTGTAAGCATTGGGTCAGTTGTGCTGTATCCAGATTTGAATCCAAACTGCTCATTTCCCATCTTACTTTCTACTACTCTGCATATCCATTTATCAATCACCCTCTCCAGAACTTTCATGCAATGTGACAGGAGTTTTATACCTCTGTATTGCCTACAGTTGTGGATGTCCCCTTTCTACTTGTACAATAGCATGGGTATGCTTATTCTCTATTCATCTGGGATATGCCCTTTGCTCCACACTGCTATGAATATCCTTGGTAGCCATTTTTCTCCTGTCTCACCCAGCATTTGCTATAACTTTATTTGAGCCTACTGGTTTCCATTACTTCATTTTCCCTAGTGTTATTCTTACTTCTTCTAGGGTGGGCAACTCTTCCTTTCTCATTGTAGGCTGTTTCTGGGGCAGTACAGCTTTTCTTGAATTTCTTTCATTCAGAAGCTGCTGGAACTATTCCTTCCATCTGCTTTTGATAGACTATGGATGGTGTCCAGGTTGTTGCTGTCATCCCTTATGGAGGGTATCTGACTATCTTCTTTATCTTTCTGTCTTTGCCTTGCTCTTTGTGCCACCTACTGAGTCACTTTCAGGAGCGGGTAGAGTGCCTCTGATGCCCTGTTCTTCTTATTTAATTATTTGTTAGCCAACCAGTATTCCTTCCTAGCCTGGTTGGTCTTTTCTATCTCTCACTTTTTCCTGCACTCCTTTCTTTTGATGACTTCCTTGACTTCTGCATTCCACTACCACCAGCTTTCCTTATGTACCTTATTTCCATACCTGGTTTGGCCACATATCTGTTCTGTAGTCCTCACACATACTGTTTTGAGGTGCTGCCATTTTTCTTCAACTCTTCCCCCTACAGAGCACCATGTAGAGTCTGTGATGCTGCCCACAGTTTCATTCATTGGCGAGTTTGAGATGGAAACACTCAGCATGATTTTTGGAGATGGGATGAACCCTACATAGACACAGGGGGGGGGGGGGTTCATGCAAACATGCAAACTCCAGACAGGCATTGGCAGGAGGTCAGAATCAAATCTTGTACCTTTTGCATTGGAGACCAAGACCTTAACCAATATGCCAGCTGGTTCCTGGATTATACTTGAATGGTAAGTAAAAATGACCTTTTCTTCAATGTTAAGAAATGAAGCATTCAGACATTTGGTAACTTCTTTCCTTCTCATATTTATACATTACTGATAGCCTATAGCTAAACATTGCCAAAATAGTAAAAGACTTTGGAGTCCTAGGAAAACTTTTCATTTGACACTGAGATATTCCTGATCTTCCATGAGGTTAACAGCTTTGCCACAGAAGGAATTATCGTGCATTTATACAGCTCTTACCAGACTAGTTATAGAATAATGTACAGTGTCCTGCAATCCATTCATACACCATATGATACAGTTGGAGAAGATATGGAAATTCCACAAAAAGAGAATCAAAAGACTCCAAGCCAAAGAGTAAGGTAATTCTCTCTTTGTTCAGCGTATCTTCATATTAGAAAAGACCTATGTTTAAATACGGAGCATTAAAAGACACCTTAATTTTGAAATCCTTTACTGGGAATACCCCCATGACCCATGCACAAGTGGACACTCACCCTTAATAAAAAAAAGTAGCAATCATACAGTGAAGCATGACAGCTCCATATCTCAAAGACTTTCACACCTGTGGAATAAACTTCACCTCTAAATTAAACTCAGCCTGTTAATTCATTCCAGCAAGAAGGAACTGATTACTACACGGACACTCACAAGCTCCAATGTGGGATACGGACTAACATGCTCCTCTAGATCTATGAATGTATAGAATTCTTCATCACCGAAACATTCAGCAACATGTTTAATTCTAATGTCAAGTGACATGCTGAGGAAGACATGTCATATAGATATTTATTGTTAGCATCTTTATGTCACTTTGGGCTGAACATTTAAAAAAATCCTCCAGTATTAATAAATCTGAACTGGTGTTAATTTTTAAAGTCAAGAAATCCAAATGCTAAAAAAAACGTATAGCTACATTTTTTACTAAATCAAGCATACACTATTATTTCAATATTAACTTTGAGTTTGGATGGAAAAAAAAACATATATCTAATTGTTATGGCCTTACATGTCAAAAGCATTGGAAAATGCCTTCCTAGATAAATTATTCAATCCCATTAAATCACTTAATCATGAGTGGGGAAAAACAATGCTTATCCATTTCAGGCAGAATACCTTAGAGATTAATGCCAAGCTGATTTTTATTTTATTTTTGAACAATATGTAGGCATTGTTAAAACATTTCATTAATGGAATAACATATGGATCACTTGAACCTTTTTCTTGGTGATCATAGGATCATAGAAAGTTACTAGACTATTGGCCCTGAGGGTCTTATAAGCCTAGCCAAGAGTTTAGCCCATGTATAGATAAATCAGCAGCTGATGCCCCTATCCAAAGGGACACGGGTGGAATCCCAGGGATGTATTTTCTATTTCCCATCCAGTTATCCAGGTTGCGCTTAAAAAGGGTAAAGAGGTACTCTGCTTGACAAGGAGAGGGAGTCTATTCCATAGATGGGGGAGTCTCTGGGACACAAATCTGTCCCGCCAACAAGTCCTATTGATGTCACAGACCAGGTTTAGGCTGTGTGTGCAGGTTACTCAAGTGGAGCTTGACTTGCAGATATGCAGCAGTCCCATCAAGGCAGGGTCCGAGATCACCTTGTATGCCAGACAGAGATCACCTCTGAGGAGTCTGTATGAAACAGAGCACAGGGATATGGCTTTTAGCCTATCTGTGTATGGTAGATTTTTAAGGCCCTGGATTCTCCTGGTGAAGAACTTCTGTGGTCTCTCCAGTTGCTGCATGTGCTTTGCGAGGTACATGTCAAATGGGGCATTGTACTCAATAATGGGCCTTATCAGGGAAGAAAACAGGGATGTTATGACCTCCTTTCCCCTGGATGAGATACCCTTACTTATGAGATGGGGCATGTAGAAAGCTTTCTGTACAATGGGAACAATATGGTGGTCAAAAGTCAGGTTGCTATCAATCTGGGTGCCCAAATCCCTCACGACTGACTGCATGCTTAGGATGTTGTTATTAATGTGATAATTTGTGGGGACATCACTCTCCCCAAAGGGGATGATGATGCATTTTTTTGTATTCCGCTTGAGGCCATGTTTATGGCACCAGTCATTTGTTTGGGTGAGACCCTCTTGGAGAACATCCACATCATTTGGGGAATTGATGACTGCACCCAGTTTGCAGTCATCTGCAAATTTGGTCAGCCATAGCCCACTGGTTTTGGCCTGCACCACAGAAAAGTATATCCCAAATAACAGAGGCCCCAAGACTGAACCCTGGGGTACGCCACTCAATACGGGTCTACTGCTTGAGGTGACGTCCCCTATTTTGACTAGGTGGGTTCTATCAGTGAGCCAGTTAGCTACCCAACTGGTAATATATGGATGGATGCCTAGTTGACAGAGTTCATCTATTATGCCTGAGTGGTAAATAGTGTTGAAGGCTTTGGCCAGGTTAAGGTAGGCAGTGTGCACTGCCTTCCCCTCATCCATGGCTTTGGTAACTGTTTCAAAAAGTTGACCAAATTTAACAGACATGACCACCCCTTGACAAAGCCAAACTGTGTTGGATCGAGTGTTTGGAGGTTGCCAATGTCCTTATAAATGAGGTTCATGATAATTCGTCCCATGGCCTTGCAGACCAGGCTAGTTAGGCTGATGGGTCTATAATTTTCCAGATTGGTGGATGCTCCATGTTTGTGCAAAGGGATGACAGTAGTTGTCCTCCACTCAGCTGTGACAAAGCCGGTACTCAGGCTTTGGTTGAATAGGGCACCTAATGGTGCTGCAAGTTCCTGCCTGAGTTCATGTAGGATGCAGCCTGGGATGTTATCTGGTCCCATGGAGGCTGTATTTTTTGCCTTTGAGAGAGCAATGATGACCTGATCCCTAGATATAAGGGGAAGGGGGCAGGTACTGGGAATGTCCTGATTTACTGATGGGGGAGACAGAGGGTTGAAATTTTCATTGAATCTGTCAGCCAGCAAGTTTGCTATATCTATGGCATTTGTATATGTGGTGTCCTTGACCACCAGTTCTGAACAGATCTGGGTGCTACCTTTGAGATTACGGACATATGTGAAGAAGGCCTTATGAGTGTCTCTAGTAGATGTGGCCAATTTGGACTCGAAGTTTGCTTTGAAGGATTCCACTAGTGCTCTTATTTGCTTGTTTAGGCTAAGGAGAGATTGTTTCCAATTGGGCACATGGCAGAAATTTTTTTTCTTTTGTTATAGAGTTTATTTATTGCAGATATCCACCAGACAGGTTTACTCTTCTTTGCGGAGGATGATTTAGCCCTGTCAGGTATTCTGATTCCATGCATCGATATAAATGCTTGTATAGTGCTTTGGTGTAGTTTTGGATACTGGTGCCAGTTCCTAGAGAGGGGAGAGGGCTGTGAAGCTGTTTATACCATCCCTCAGGAGGCTGTAATCAGCTTTGGAAAAGTTTTTTTGTTTGACCCTGGCTAGAGGGGGGGGGGGTCAGGGGAGATGGTGACTTCGAACATGACCGCTTTATGGTCTGATCTTACAAGGGAAGATGATACTGCAGGGATGCTGCAATGGTTACTCATGTTGGTTAATACCAGTCCAAGATATTATCACCTCTTGTGGGGGTATTGGATCACTGTTCCAAAGCATTTGCATTGACAAAATCGAGGAATCTCTGGGCATTTGTGTTCTGGCATGAGTAGCTCTTCCAGTCTATGTTTGAGTAGTTAAAGTCACCCAGGATCAGGGTAAAGGGTTAAATCTTGATAGATTCGAAGAGGTGTAGAAAGGCAGTTTGGGCATCTTGGGTCAGATTTGGGGGCCAGTAGTATGATTTGTATAGGGGTCTTGTCAATGGTTAACTGCACCTGGAGTGTCTCCTGTGTTTCATACCATTTGACCAGCCTGGAGGTGTGTATGTCTTTAATATATATTGAAACTCCACCTCCTTTGGCTTTACTACCCACAGTTTAGGGTTGGAATGTATGATAGGATGTGTAACCAGGTATGGCTGGGGTGCTCTCCGCAGCTTTGGACCAGGTTTCTGTGACTGCGCAGATGTCAGCATTTTCCAGGGTTAAGAATGCTTGCAATGAGTGCAGTTTCATGTTTAGACTCCTAGCATTTAGCAGCATGACCTTTCATTTGGGTTTTGTTTAAATTTTTATGTTGGTAGTTTTAACCTCATCACTTTTTCTAAAAAAGGCACTATGGGGGAGGCAAGTGCCTTTGCCAGAAGCCTGAAGCCCAAGTGAGACAGATGCAAACCATCTCTGGCAAAGCATTGTGGTGTGTTATCATATCTTCCCTGGCTGTCAGGTACTGGATCCCCCTGGAATGACACCAAAAACTAAACTTAAGATGTATTAATTACACTTCCAAATCCAATATGTTTTTTGAAAACAGCTTGGAATGTGCTAGAAGAATTCAAAAGACTATCAGGATTTACCTAAACATAAATAATACAATGTCCTTAGGATTTCTAGCTTTACATTCTCAAAGTGGGCCACTCTGATCTCAGTAGTCTTATGGTGTGGCTTCACAGGTTTTGTTAGTAAATTGAAATGTGTATAAACTTGTTTAAAGTTTATTTTTTCATTTAGGATGTACTGGAAATTATATATTTATGTGTTAAACTAGCAACGCCTAAATGTAAACAATACCCAGCTCTATCAGTGAATTACAATTCAATTAAATGCATTAAAATGTTATCCTTTATTTAAGTTGCAATACAAAGTACATATTCATGAGTTAAATTATGTATTATTAAATGCCAACACAATAGCAGTTCTTCTCAGTGAAATTTAGTAAAAGGGCAATCAAAATGTTGATACTTGCATATAAAAATTAAATTTATTTTGTTTTCTCATTAAAGTTTTTTTCTTTAAATGACAAATTAATTCATATAGCAAATCAACTCTTGCAGGCTCAATCAAGAATCTCAATTATCACGTAAATATGAAGGTGGTACAAGCTTTCCACATTTAGAAATGTGTTATAAACATCATCCATATATTACACAAATGTATTTGTGCTACATTTGAAATATAATAGAAATAATCTGTCAAATACATTTACATATAAAACAAACTAGTTGGCTTGCAACGACTGACTTTACGCAAAATGTTAAAAATCTGCCTAATATACCCATATATTAAAATACATTCTTGAGAAATATGCATTCTGTTCACCAAATTATTCAAACCCATCATGTTAGAGTGAATAATCTGCTAGAAGGCATTTAAGATCAAAATAATAAGAATCTAATTTTGGTTTCAAATTATTACAGCCAGAAATATCAAAATGTGACAAATTAATGGACAGCTACAACTTATGTAATCACACATATGAACTCTACACACAACCTACAAAGCATTTAATTGATCAAATAAAAAATGAAATTCCTGATATAATAGTATACTTAATAAAATAATAAATAGTGAGGATATGTACCTGATGTAATGCAAGTAAATGTGAATAATATATTGATGAAGTTTTGTAATACATTTCTGAATGCCTCTTTTAGTGGAAAATATAACAGAGAGTCAACCATACATAAGTCAGACGTCTATGTTTACAAGTGTTTCCAGAATTTATTGGAGAAATTAGTGTAGTGCCAGATAACAGTGGCTACATATCTTTTCTACATTTCCAACAAAGAAAACTTAAACTTTAATACATCAGTAAAATGTATAACGATCAAGAAATATATAAACAATATAAGTATATCAAATCAAAAATTAAACATAAAGTAGAACTGGAATTACTTTACAAAATACAACAGCTAGGAAAACTATCACATTAAACAAGAGTGGTGACCATTTATCTTGCAAGAGTGGTGCACTCAAATGAAATCACAACATCATTTTGAAATTAACTAAGCAAAAGCATGTAATACATCAAATTTTACAAAATCCAATTATTAGTAAGTTTAGCAATGGAAAGCTAAGGGAATAGTTTGAAATACCCATGTTCATATACCAATATACATTAGCCTATAATTACATATTTCCAGTTCTAATGAGCACCATTGAAAATATATTTATATGAATAATATGCATTCTGTTGCTAAAGTTATAGAAAGAAAAGATGTTAAAATACTTACACAGATATTACTAAATGTATGAATCTATGGTCAGATGGGGCTACTACAAACTTCTTTTTACCTGTGTTAACACTGTCCCTTTCTATGATATTTTTTTACTTTGCTTTTGTCCCATCATACCTGTAAGCAAGCAAACTCTCTTTTATAAGTCCTGAAGTCTCCAGAGAGAGAACTGGAGGAACCATCACCAGGCAGTCATGCAAACAGTTTGTTCTCAACAGCTTCTAGCTGTACTGCATCTATAACTGGGCACCCTCATCTCAATGACCTTAGGGTTTTGTTTCACTAGCAAAAAGTGGGGCCTCCCCCCATCTCAAAAGCTTTCAGGTATGGCTTTACCTTCCTAAAATTGGGGCCATCTGCACTGAAGGGTTGAAAATGTCACCAGACTGGGGAATTACTTAGTTACCCATAAGCATGTGTTTAGTCATTTACTGGATGGGTGGGGGGGGGGGGTTACTTCATTAAGTTAATCCCTCCTTTAGCAACTAGGAGGAGTAGTAACTCCTATAACACAGGATTCAACATCATGCATGTTTCCATGTATATGGTTAGTCCTCAACCTCAGAGTGAAAGCTGTTTGGCAGGCATGTGGCTTTGGTCCACATTTTGCTTTCTGCCACACCCACACTCTGCTAGGTGTCCAGGGTTTCATTGTGGACCCAGCTGCTCTCTTTCCTCTCCTGGTCAGAACAAACAAATATCCTCTGCTACTACTCCCATCCTCATTGAACAGCCCAGCCAGCACCTATCCTACTAATGTAGCTCAGGCCATCTGAACTGCAATAATTATTTTTCCCCTGTGCTACACAGTCAGCCTTCATTGGTTCATACCTACTGTTTTGTGTTTCTTCTTTATTATTCCAGCTAAAGTGAAATAAAAAAATGCATTCGTTTATCACAGTTTACCAGTATATTTGTATGTGTACATATATTATACATTCATATAACTATTTATTTTTGCTGAATGTATTAAAGCTGAACATGATGCATGATCACCTAATGCCCATTCTATGAAAATGGCCTTTTAGAATACAATCATACTTAATTTGGCTCACTGCTAGTGGCCTTATTCCCCAGTACTGAGCCAGATAACATCCCAGGCAGCAGATTTTATGAAGGTATTTCATTAGCTGAATAGATTTTTAACCAGTGAAATCTTGCTGAAATTTGAGCTGCAACATCCCCTGATAAGGTAAGTGCAGAATGCTTCACTTTTCAGGTCCTAATAAATAGATAGTTACCTGACAATTTTTTAACCTTTGAGATGTCAAGATATGGATTCCCGGTGCATCTAATGGCTTGAAGTCCTTAATTAAGATGTGTTTAAGTGACAAATTGAAAGTCCCAGCATCTGGGAGGTTGATCACAAAGCCATGGTATATGTATATAGTGTACTCTTGATGAGTACAGACTTAACTTCTTTTTGTTAGGTGATAGGATGTGCATCAAATTTGGTGCTAGCACATGGCTTAGAATTAATCTCAACAGAGCTCTCTTCATCTCTTTGGCAGCTTAAGAATAAAAAGTATTTTGAAAATGGTATCAAAAGTAGTTGGATATACTACAGTTGAAAACGATATTTAACATAGTTGATTTTTCAACAAGTGGTCAGTGAGTAGGTCATAACATTTGAATTTATTAATCTTCCAAGTACTGTTTCACCATGTAGCAGCAATTCTCTCCTCAGGGAACAATTGCAAGCTTCATACCATACACGGTACTAACATAGGTGACATGAGACCGTTTGTACAGCTCATGTTTTTCTTTGCACTCTTTAGGTTTTCATGCCTGTGAATTCACTGTGAAGTATTCTTGTGGTAAACAGATTTTAGTGCTAAAATTAAAGTTAGGTACTCACCATAACTAAGCATCTGTGTTGTTCATTCTTCCTCAATTGATGGGTCTCAGATCCATCCTAGGATCTGACTCGGCTGCATTTACTAGACACTCAGCTCTAACTCTCGAGCTCCTCCCTTTACCCATAATGCCCCAGTTACCCTGCAATACCTCAGATTGAGTTTGCTGCCCCAAAAACAAGTAGAAAGGACTATCCACAGACCAAGATAAAAGGAAGGCTGGTAGAAAGGACTGGGACTCAGACATGAAAAAATAAGTTATGTCTTACCATAACATTCCATCTGCGTTGTTGATCTTCACCAATCCTTGACAGGGGGTTTGGTTCCAACCCTTGGAACTGACTCAGCCATATCTTTCAGCTCGTGCTCTCCAAACTCTCGAGCCAGGCACTACCCATAATGTTCCTCACAAAGATTACCTCAGATCGAGTTTGCCAAATAAGTAGTATAAAGAAAAACAAAAATGTGGTCAAATATAGAAATATACAGATCAAGGCCATATATGAGTCCAAACAGGGAAACTAGCTGAGGATTAATCCAGTCTACTAAGAGTCTCAAGATGGGGAAAGGTGGGTGGGGATGTCAAGGATTGGTGAAGATCGACAACACAGATGGAATGTTATGGTAAGACATAACTTCTTTATCTGATGTTGTCAACCTTCATCCAGTCCTTGACAGTGGGACAGAATCCCCAGCTACCTTAGCCTTGGGAGGTCTCACGGAAGAATATTCCAAAGCACCATAGAGCCAAATGATGCTCGACCTCTCAAGACCTGATCTAATTTGTAATGAGTGATAAAGGTATGATGAGAACACCATGTGGCTACTGCACAGATGTTGTCTAGAGAAGCTCTGGCATGTTGCCACAGCTCTTGTTGAATGGGCTTGAACTGATTTGGGAAGTTGAAGTCCTTTAGAATGATAGATGAAAATGATACAGTCTCTGAGCCATTTAGCTAAAATAGCCTTATCAACTGGATTACCCATATGGAGGGAAGAGAAAGCTACAAATAACTGATCTGATTTCCTAATTTCCTTAGTTCTGTGAAGATAAAAACATAATTGTCTGTGAACATTAGTAAATGAAGGGCATATTCTCCTTTGTTAGAGAAATTACTGAAAAAGATTGGTAATTGTAGCGACTGATTAATGTTGGTTTCAGAGACTACTTTTGGTAAAAAGGATGAATTTGTTGCGAGTGCAACTCTATCTTTATAGAAGATTAGATAGGGTGATTTGCATGACAGGGCCTGCACTGCAGCTCAGAAACCCTTCTTGCAGAGGTAATAGCCACCAAAAATAACGTCTTCCAGGATAAAAACTTCAAGTTACAGGATGCTGATGGTTCAAAAGGGGTCTTAGTAAGAGCTTGAAGAACAATAGTTAGATCCCAAGGAGGAGCTGGTTCTTTAAATGGGGGTTTTAGTATTAGGAGTCCCTTTAAGAAAGCTTTACAAAGCTTGTGAGATATTAGAGAAGAGTCATTCAAGCCTGAATGAAAATTTGACATCACTGCCAGATGAACTTTTATCGTAGATGTGGAGGAACCAGATTGAAAAAGTGTATTCAGAAAATCCAGAACTTCATGAATGAGGCTGGTATAAGGGTCCAGTCCTTTATTCAAGGCCCATCTAGTAAATTTCTCCCATTTGCTTTGATATAGTTTTCTAGTAGAAGGCTTGTGATGAGCAATAATAATACATTGGACAGGAGAAGAAAGGAAAGGATGCCTGACAATCATGGGAATTGGAGAAGCCACACAGTGAGCTTGAGATATTGGAGATTTGGATGAACCGTGCCCTCTGGGTGGGTTAGCAGATCTGGAACTGGGTCCAAAATCCATGGTCTCTGCATTAGATGAGGCTAAAGGAAGGGAAGCCAGACTTGTTGAGGTCAGAAGGGAGCAATGAGGATTACTGAATTCTCCTTCCTTTTGGCTTTCTTTAGGAATTGCAATATGACAGGAGTCAGGGTAAAGGCATATAACAGACCAGGAGGCCAATCATGGAGGAGAGTGTCTCTGGGGGATTAGGGCAACGTAACTTCTCCACTTGTTGTTCTTGGGAGAGGCAAAGAGGTCGCAGCAAGGTTGGAACCCAATGACAAAATAATTTGTTCGCCACTACAAGATTGAGACACCACTCATGAGGCATGAGAATAGACCTGTTCAGCTTGTCTGCTATCACATTGGAACTTCATGGATTGTGCATTGCTATCAGAAAGCAGTTGGAAGAGATCACCCATTGCTAAACTCTGAGTGCTTCTCTACATTGTGGGTAAGATTTGGTTCTCCCTTGTTTGTTCATATACCAAACTACCGACATGTTGTCTGTCTGAATTGCTACTGTCTCGAGAGGAAGGGCATCTTGGAATACTTGCAACACTAACAGCACTGCCCTCATTTCTATAACATTGATGTACAAGTTGGCCTCCAATTGGGACCACTTGCCTTGGACTGTCTTTCCTAGATAATCCCCTCACCCTATCTGGGAAGCATCCTTGGTTGGTAAGGCTTGGGGCTGAGGAAGAATAAATGTCCAGCCCAAGAGAATTTGGTCGGAATGTAGCCACCATTTGCAATTTCTGTTTGCAATGGTTGGTTATCAAAACTAGATAAGACATCGGTTGATGCATGAGAGACCATTGGGAAGCTAGCAAACACTGCAGGATTTGCATATGAAACCTCGCTAGAGGAACCAGAGTGACTGATGCAGCCATGGAGCCTTAGGTTTGAATAACAAGTTTAGCTGAAAGCCTGTTCTGAAGAATTTTCCTGACTTGGACTCTGATGCGTTGTAGTCTTTCTGGAGGGAGAGATGCAATCCTTGAGACAGTGTCTAAGTGAGCACTGATGAAATCCAGTTGCTGAGATGGCTGAAGGCTGGACTTTTCAAAATTTATTGTAATGCCTAGCGGCGTACAAATATTTATGGTGTAATCTCTTGCCTGTTCTAAAAGACACCTGATGGCAGCAGTGAGGAGCCAATCATCGAGATATGGAAAGACTCGAAAACCTTGCAGTCTGAGATGAGCTGCAACTACTGCTATGCATTTGGTGAACACCCTGGGGGCTGTGGTGAGGCCAAAGGGCAGTGCTCTGAACTGGTAATGACTGACTCCTAGCTGGAAGCGTAGAAACCTCCTGGAGCTTTTTTCCATTTTTATGTGGTAATAAGCATCTTGGAGGTCTAGACAGCACATCTAGTTTCCTTTTTCCAAGAACAGAAGTATGGATTGAACTGAGACCATCAAGAATTTGATTTGCTGGACAGCCTTGTTGAACTGGCTGAGAACAAAATGGGTCTCCAGTCCCTTGTTCTTTTGGGCACTAAAAACAATCTTGAGTAAACCCCAGATCCTATTTGGTCTGGTGGGACTTTTTGGATGACTCCTTTTGAGCAGTTTTTTGAGTTTCTAAGACTGCTGCTTCCCTTTGATTGGGTAGAACATCTGGGAGTGTTTTTTGGGGTTTGGGACTTAGAACTAGTGGCATTTTGTAACCTTTGGAAATTATCCCTTGCACTCATTTGTCCAAAGTTAGCAATTGCCAGGCATGTAGGTGCAGGGACAATTGCCCCCTGACTGCCTCCAGAGGAAGGCAATTGGGCCCCTGTTCAGGGATGCTGACAGGAAGTTCCAGAAAAATATTCTCTGGACCCCTGATTTTGTGGTTCATTAAAGCTTCTAGGATGGCTTCTTCCATTGCTTCCCCCTCTGTTCTGGGTGAAGTCCTTGCCTCGTGAGTCTTGGAAAGGCCCTTTGGATTTTTAAACCATAGTATCATACTCCTTTGATTCCTAGAATAAGGTCTCTGAGGAGTGGAGAAACATGCCTACAGCAGATAGGGTCTTACCATTTTTCTCACATCTGACTAGGGTGTCTTTTACCTTGGGGCCAAAAGGGTGGATCTGTCGAAAGGAGCATTGATGAATGATGCTTTAAATGGTTTCACAAAGTCACACTAGTGCATCCAGGAATGCCTTCTAATGGCTATGCCTGAACCCGCTGCCCTGGTCATCCCTTCAGCTGCATGCACAATCAACCTTATGGATGAATTGGAGATAGCATCAAGGGTTGCAAGCTGAGAGGAAACTTTGTGCTGGACCCCTTCAGCCACTGCTCCTGAGAGAGTATTTGAAAGCTCTTTAATCAAATCTCTCTGTAATCTTGTAAAGTGTGCCATATAGTTCAAGAAACATAGAGTCAAGGTCATTGAAGCATAAACATGCTTTCCAAATCTATCCAAAGTCCTAGACTCCCTGTTAGGAGGAATGATAGTGGGACTCTCTTCAGCAAGTTCCTTTTTGGTGGCAGCCACTACCACCATGGCATTGAATCCCTTTAGACCAATGTGGTTCATCTTTGGGGGCTGATAATATCTGGTCAGGTCTCTTGGGTATTGGGTCTATGGAGTCGGGCATCTTCCACACCCACTCAGCAATCAGTTTAATAAGATCAACAGCGGGTGGAGAGATCCAAGAGGTAGAGGGCTGGGCAAGGATCAAGGCACAAAGAGACACAGACAGTTCCGAAGGAGCTGAAAAGTACCATGCATGTCGGACCCGACCAGACAGTCTCAACCCTGGGAGGTCTCAAGTGCCAAAGCTTGGACAGTTCTCAGAACCAGAGATGAAGATGCTACCGGAACTGAGTCAGATGGAGCCGGGAGTGTTGGGATTGAAGGCTCATCAAGAGTTAGAGGAGGAGGGTATTAGGGGGTCATAGGATGGCCATTTTCAACACTGGTTTGGCTCGGAATTGAAGACAATCCTCTTGCCACAAGTAGCTGATCCACTAGTCTCATAATATCTGCCTCTGATAGACTCTTAGTAGAATGTACAGATGCAGTGGATAGAGATCTTTGGGGGCATTGTACTCAAATGGGTTTGATAAGGGAGGAGTACAGGGATGTTATGACCTCCTTGTTCCTGGATGAAATACCCTTATTTATGAGGTGGGCCATGTAAAAAGCCATTGTGAAGTACAACTGAGGCAATGTGATGGTCAAAAGTCAGGTTGCTATCAACTTGGGTGCCCAAGTCCCCACCAATGTCTTTTCTGAGACATACTTCTCATCAGTAAAGATACCGTTTTAAATTTCCACTCCTTATGCAAAGTCCGGATATAAACTGATTAGCAAAACTCCAAGACCAACTCTTGTGAGACAATGCTCACTATCTTTTTTTAACCCCCTGAAGGCACTCTCAAATGTCTCACAGTCTGTTTTTTCCCTGCTAGTTAACAACTTTTCCACCTACCCATCTTCTATTAGTACACCCAATTAGCCCCATCTATGCGGAGAACCTATGGAGTGGGGGGGGGGGGTTCATGACTTATTAGAACTTTAGCAAACATTCACAAGGTTAATGCTTTCCACCTTCCCAAGAATCATGTCAAATAAATGGATTAAGTTATTCCAAATGGTATCTATGTGCTGTGAATCCATGCAGTCCATTTTACTCCAAGAAACTTGTAAGTTGTGACTTTAACACTGTCTCCACTACACCACTGACTGACTACCCCAGGCTTAATTTCTAGGCTGGCCTTTGTTCCCCCTTGTAAATGGGGGCATCCACTCCTTGCTTTCAATCTCTAAGGAAAACTCCATCCTTAAAAAGGCTCTGATGAAGAATTTTACTAGCTATTTAACTAAAACTTCTGCAGCCCTTTTAAAGATCGAAGCAACATCCTATTATATTTATGTTCCTCATTCTCTCTTAAATGTCTTAAATACCTTCAACATATATATAATATATATATATATATATATATATATATATATATATATATATATATATATATATAAAACTCTTCAACTATCTTATCCTTCATGACTGTAACCCTTCTTTCCTTTGCTGAGGTGGAAAAAAAAAGATGCAAACTGTTATTCCATAGCTTTTTCCCTTTTGCAAGCTAGCTCCACTTCCTTATTTGTCTTTCTCCAAATACATGAAGACATTACCACAGAGTACCTGTTGCTAGCCCCTTACGCAATATCTGCCTGGGTATGG
The DNA here is from genome assembly GCF_019279795.1 of Protopterus annectens. NCBI lineage: Eukaryota > Metazoa > Chordata > Ceratodontiformes > Protopteridae > Protopterus > Protopterus annectens. Next base: position 295,416,979 of record NC_056747.1, read on the forward strand.
TTATAGATTTGGAGGGGATGGACTAAGAAATCCAGAAAAGGATAAAGGCTTGGGGTAGTTACTAATAAAAGCTTGTACCAAATGAGATAATGATGGCAAAAGCTAAATACCAGGGTGTGTATCTAGGGTGGTGGAATCCAGAGATGGGATAGTGCTGATACCACTGTATCAAGCAATGGTGCAAGGATGCAGTTCACAAGTCCTTATGAGTATCTGGTTACAGTGCCGCAGAAAGTACAGAGCAAGCCAGCTAGACTGGTGAGAGGAATAGCGAGAGTGGCCTGGAGAATGAGACCTTGATTCTGTGGCACAGAGATAAAGCCATGACTATGACCCAGCTAATAAAGAGTTTGAATATTGGCCCAGCAGGTACTACTGGAGGAGCGATGCTGGGGGGGATAGTGGTGATTTCTGTCTGCCTCTTACCACCAGCAAGAAAATGTCACGCCCCTAAAAATCTGTGAGAGTGGAGATGTAGTATTTGTACTACCAAGCCAGTAATGATAGTAGTAACTCAGTGTTTGTGGTTCTCTCACACCCACACACACACACAGAGCATTGTGCCCACATCAGCCACAAGGGATTGTTTGCAACAGACAGTTATTACATCTGACTTGGATAATTATTTAAAATCATCTAGTCCCATGATTCCTACCATATTTGGTATACCCAGGGTCCATAAAAATGTATATAATCCACCTTTTATAGTTATTGTGGCAGCCCATGGTTCAACCTACCCACTGGCTTTCATACTGATAGGCTTTTAAAGCCTGTATAGTCATCTGTTATGAGATTCTTGGTATTTTTTGAGTACAATAGATGACAATTTGTGGGACCAAAATCTAGGTTTCTTACCAGTCAATGTTGTGGATTTGTTCACTTGTATCCACCAGAATATTGGACTTGATTTTTTATGGTGCTTTATTAAAGTATAAATTTGTAACTAATACTGATTTAAGTTGATTTTGGATTTAATGAATATTATTCTTGAAAATAATTATATTTTATTTGAAGGAGGTGTTTAAACAAGTGAGAGGTGTATCAATGGGTTCAGCATGTGCCCCTAATTCATACCTCTCAACTGTACAGTATTTTGCAGAATGTCCAGATTTCCGACGGTCTGTTCTTCATAAAATTTGCAAATCGCTGGGATGATCTTAGGACTGAAGTCACTAAATAATGGCATACAGATTGAGTTTCAGACTTCAAATCCTTCAGAAAATGTATGTTAAAGCAAATCCTGTTACTCTAGCAACTTTCTGAACTTATAATAGTAATATTTAAAATCTGTCCCTATTTTTGGGCCTTTGTCCCCATTTTGCCAGTCTTTGTCCAGATTTCTTGCATTAAGAGGCTGAGCAGTATGCCCCCTATATTTCCTACTCTGGTCATGTATGGATGGGAGCTGCAACATATATTTTACTAACAAATATTGTTCACATATTAAATTGTATTGGTGTTTTTTTGGATGATAGCTTTATTCTGTGGTCAGGATCTGAAAAATTAATATTAGAATTTATCAACTATATATAAAACACCACAGAATTTCTTAAATTTACTTATGAATATCCTAAGTATACTATTCTCTACTTAGATGTTTTATTAAAAATTGACTTTTAGCAATTCATATTGCATTTTAAAAGCAACCATGCTTTTTTTCCCAATGAGTAGAGCATTTGGTTGGATGGTGAGTGCCTCCAGTAGGTCTAGATAAGACTTATAGGATTCTTGAGACATACATGGTGACCTATAGCTTGTTAGGATATGGTAAGGAACTCTACCTAAGCTGATTTGCATGTGGATGATCTCCAGGGTATCATCCTATTTAACCAACCTTGAGGTATACTTGCTGCTAATGTAGATCAAGACACCTCCAGCTTTTGTCCATGTCTGTGTGGCTGATGGTCTAAATGTGAGAAAAGCACTGTAGCCTTGCACTACTGGAGCACTTTCTGCAGGTTTAAATCATGAAATGGTAGTGGCACAGATGTCTATATTCTCCAGAGTGAGGAGAGCTTATAAGGTGTTGAGTTTCTTAAGGCTCCTAGCATTGAGCAGTAACACCTTTAGGTTCCCTGGGTTTTATTTGCTATGTTGGTAGGATTGTCACTTTGGCATTGCCTAAAAAAGGGTATAAGGTGGTAGATAAAATTACAGCCAAAATACAGAAGCCAAGTGGGGGGGACAAGTGCAGGCCATCTTTGACAATGCAATGTGGTCTATTGACCATGTCCTTCCAGGCTGACAGATATTGCACCCCCCTGGTTTGACACTGAAACTAAACAAGTTATTAAAGTCAGTAATTTTTTCTTCATACTGTGGGATCATCCTTGGTGAAGGTAGAATGCTGCACAATGCAAGACACATACTGGCCTGATACACATATTCAGAGAGGTTCATAATATCTCTCATCATATAATCCAGACAGGTATGTCTCAGGTCATTTACACCTTCATGGAATATGATCATATGAGGTTACTAGGGTAATGACCCAAGGGCCCTTACAAGCCTAGCCAAGTTTTACCCTTAATTCTACGATCAGCACCTATTGCCCCTGTCCAATCAAATACAATCAACTGGTACCTGTGGTGCAATGACTTGAGTGCATGTGTAACTTGATGGATCCTGGATCCAGATAAGCAACTGACCATAATTTTCTCTTTGTCCAGTCTGGTGAGTGGGGTGTCTGTATGTCATACAATGGAGTCACCTATGACAAGAGTCCTGGGTAAATTGTGTGCTTGCCTTATGGGCTTTGTTTTTGGGGCCGATTATGAGTAGGCTTATGTGCAGTGTTTGGTGTTGCTTCTGGTGTATGCTTTAGGGACTGCTAACGATAGGCATTGCTGTTTGCAGGATTAGGAGGTCTTTGAGGTTTGGGAATATTGCTTTATAGTGCCTCAGCATAAGATGTTCTGTGTGTGTGGAAACCATGTGTGGTGAATTTAATGTGTGTGTTCTTGACAACCTTGTTGGTATGCAAGATTTATGCATCTAAGGAAATTGTATATGTATTTCTGTCACATACAGTGTTGGCTTATTTTTGGATTAAAAGGTTGTCAGTGAACATTAGACAACTGCTATATTGTCTCAGGATGCCCATATATACCAAAATGGCTACAGAGACGTTTGGAAATTGCATCCTGGTATGTTGTCTGGAACCTTAGAACTAGAGTTACTGGTTTTGGAAGGGCTTTTAAACATTGTTATGGGGTAACTATAAGCAGTGGTGTGTAGTGAATGGAGTGAGAAAAGGAACAAAGAGGGTGTAGTGAGAGAAATTTGTACTAAATGTATCCACTAATATGATGATATCTTCTGCATCAGAGTAGGTGATAACCCTGCAGCAAGCTGACCTTAAATGGTGAGTATTGTTCCCAAGATTCCTGACATAATTAAGAGAAGATATGTAGTTATTTGGGGGTGAGAAAAGCTATACTTAACTCATACTTAGATTTGTTAGTGTTGAACTTATGCCCAAGTTCTTTTTTTACCTTTTTGAGGTTATTTATAGCATATGGTGGAGTGAATTTATTTCTTAAGGTCAGCAAATTTTCCTTTTATTTTAAAAATGTAGTAGTGGGATTCCTCTACAGGGGCTTGTTTCTAATTATGGCATTATATTTGCAAAGAATGAGAAAAGATACTTCAATACAGGAATTTAGATGGAACTATAAATCAGTATTATCAATGGCCACATTTGCTGTGCTGTCTTCTTGAGGTGGAGAGGTTTTAAATTTCATTTGCACACCATAAAATACTAGAAGACTCTCCCTGGATAAATCTCTGATGACAGTAGGATTAGAAGACATTTTATGCAGGGTCTCTATGGAAAAAAAGACAGCACAGTGGTCTGATTTGACTAGGTTTGAGGCAACTAGAGGTGGGGAACATACTGGTGCTATATTGGTAAGATCTAGGTTAAGTAGATTTGATCTTGTAGCAGGGGAGGGTACTGTATGGTCTAGAGAGTTAGTGCTGATAATATCCATAAACATTTAAGTATATTGTATTGCTTGTGATGCATACTTACTAAGTTATGAACAAGTTTTTGAAATCTTCCAGGCTGAAAATGTTAGGCTCAATAGCTAAGAACTCTATTTTGTTTAGCTAGATGTTGTGGGCTATTGGAGTCATGGAAGTTCTATAGTTGGCAATGATATAACAGATGTATTTATTTATAGGTACCTGGATATGCAGGTGTTCTTTGACATTACCTTGCTGGATTAGCTGTGAGATGGTGAGACTGAATGAAAACAAATATGCCCCCACCAGAAACACAACCACCTTCATGAGGGGGTCTGAACAAGTGATATGCATTAAACCCCATTAAATAATGAGCATTGTCAGTGCACCAGAACTGAGTTCCTGTAACTGTCTAAGTGAGTATGTTTTTAGGGGTCAGAAAGTCTTGAGGGTCGGCATTTGGGCATGGTCATTTTCTTGTGAAAATCTCTGTCACAGAGCAGTACCATTTTGAGACGGGTCTGACAAGGATTTGTTAGGGTGGTAAGTGCAGAAGACAGACTCTGCCTATGGCAGGTAGACAATGTCTTAGCCAATATGCAGAAGACCTTGGGGAAAGATGAAGATTAACCCTGACAAAACAACCAGGACACGTTGTCAATGGCTCCCCCTAGAGTGATACCTTTTCCTGAGCTGCTGAAGTCAGTTATTTTTGTTTGTATTGTGGCATCATGTGCACTGATGGTAAGATACTGCTTAAAGCTAGTTTCATTCCAGCTTCAGAAACATAAATTAAAAGCTCAACCATATGTTTCTTCACATCTTCCAAGCTGGGATGTCTGAGGTGGTTCACTCCCACATGAGCAACAACCAAGCCGTATGCACACTTCGGGTGAGGGGACATGAGTGCTCTGGTAGCATCATGAATTCTAGTACCTGAGTGACAATTTTCTAGCTTTGCTTAGCCTAGTAAATGTTGTGCCAGCATGTCTGATCAGGCAGTCATGTATGTGAGATAGCATATTCAGTGATTGACATAGCAAGGGCCTGTGACGTGGCATGTTAATCATGCATGACTGACAAGCCATGCAGATTTGCCAACGTCATTGTGAATGTTCATTGTGTGGTTGTACTGTGCCGTTCTCAAAAAATGTTCATGGCCATGCCAAAGTGTCAACCTCTGTTCCTGTGGGTTTCTAAACATATTTCCTTCACAAGTGAGTTTTTTTTTTCAATTTCAAATTACTGTCTAACTTATCATTTTAGAACTGTTTGTAGCTGAAACTAGGTAAGGATACATTTCCCGGAAATTAGCAAGATGGAATTTGCTACTCTGCAATACTGCAGCCAATTTTATACTGCAAATAACACAGGGGATTAATGGCAAAGCCTGCAGGTAAGGTCATCTTGACTACAAGAGTAGATCAAGAGTACCAGTACAATGCCATGAAATTAATAACAGGGGTACTAGCCACATAATTTGCTTCCAATTACTAGCACCCATATCCAATCCATGCACTTAACAGGACTTGGAATAAATACCGTTAGCAACCCAACATTAAACTACATGCAGATTTCTCTAGTAATTTTGCAGCATACCTACTACAGATCCAGTAAAACGTTCACCCCTATTCTCACAAGGTCCCAGCAACCCTACCACCCAAAGCTTATGACCATCTATAGCCCTCCTACATGAAATCTAGCTTTCCTATACTCTTATCGTATGAACATAACTTGCATATCTATTTAAACTGCATCTACAGTAATTACTTTACTAATTCTCATTTTCCTGTTCTACAGTTTTACATTTGCTCCACTTTTGTGGAACCCATGTTGTGGCTGGAGTGTCACTAGACCTGCACACATATCCAGTCAAATAGTAAAGTGATTACATAGTTTTAAAGTATAACATATGCTGCTACCGAGGAAGTATGACAAACTCTAAACTGTTTTTTTTTCAACAAGTTACCTTTTGTTGTATTCCACACATCTTACTGCAACCTGTGGGTCAGGGCACTACTTTACAGACAGCTGAAACATCAAAAACTGAAGCAAATCCTATACTGGCTAATCTATTATTTGAGTGTTTACAGAGCAGCATTTACTCCAATCCCCACCATCAAACGATGGTTCCACTACTTTTAGCTAGCGTCTTACTTTGTCTGGTCTCAAATTTGAGACGCATCTCAACACCAACCTATAAATTATAACACATAGGCTCTAGATTCTCTTTTTGCACATGGGAGCACTGGTAGAGGGTTGTGGATGGATTGAGCACTTTTCCTACAAAACACGCATCTAAACTAATCCAGCCTGCTACATATTACTTTCCGTGGGATTAATGGGCTCGCCACTATGCGATAGATGCACAGGAATATCTACTCACAAGATCTCTCTAAGTGGAGAGCTTACTGCAGCTGACCGTGCTCAACTGCTTCTAATGCTAAATACTGACACTTCAACAAAACCTCTTTGTTAGGAATAAAACGGCATCTATGTTATTGCAAATATATTTTACTATATCACTGAGTGTCATGGAATGCTAGTAGACTAGCATCAACCTCAGATAATAGCATCAACAAATTTGAAACTAAACATCTTACACTTTCTGCCCTGTACAGACTAGCAATGAAGACCGGCTGACATCTTATGTTGACTCCACGTACAGAAACTATAAACATCAAGCGCATGGTGATGGGTGGGGTTTGGCAGTCTTTGCTGCAGTGCATCTGGTGGGGTGGTGTTCTAGTACAAAGCCGGTTTTACTGGCAAGTGTTTTTATGCAATTGAAAGACAGCATGCAATAAAGAGTCCCAACAATTCCAGTTTAAAATTAAATAACGTACACGTAGCTCCTCGCTTCCATGGTTTCACCAATGTTTTGCTATGGCAACAGTTTACAGAAATGGAGCATGCAGTAAAAAGTCCAAAGTGGTTCTAGTTTAAAATGAATGCAGCTCCTCTTTCCTCTGGTGTTATCAGAAAATGTTGCTAAGGCAACAATTTACAGAAACAGAGCTGCCGTAGATCTTTGTACAGCCGATTTGATACCTTGCGTTTTGAAGCAGCAAATTGGCTGTACAAACAACCACTGTAGCTCAATTTCTGTAAATTCTTTTTAAACAAGCTGTAATAGTTTCAGACTTTTTACTGCATACTGCATTTCTGTAAATTGTTGCCATAGCAGTACTTTTCTTTATTAAACTAGTGCGATTTCCAACATAGGTGCTTCAAAACGCATGATATCAATGTAGGAAATCGAGCTAGTGTAATAAAGACATGCAAGTGGTTGTAAGCAATTGTCTAGTATCCAACAAAGACAACAATGAAGGAAGCAAGGTGCTGACCAAACACAGAACCAACAAAAACAAAGCAGCAGTCCTTAGAGGTAAAAATAAAAAGATAAACCAAGGTTGGAATGAACAGCCGTTTATTCACATACACACAAACGCCAAATGTTTGAAAAATAAGTGTTTTTGTCTCCCATGGACTTCATCAGATAGAACAAAGAATAAAACAGCCCTCCTTTCTTTTTATATATAAACCCTTCCTTTAATTGAACAATTAACCCAATACAAACTCATTAACAGCCACAAAACACTTGCTAAAATTCTACTTGGTTTATATGTAAAATCGTACTTGTTTTATACATATAATCTTTTAATTAAAAATGTATTAAAAATATATATATTGTTATTGAAAACTAAGTTTAAACCACAAAATAAAATTTGAATGTTAAAATAAAAATAAACATCACAGTGTACAAGGTTTTTAAAACAACCTGTAACTTAAGAATAAACTAAGCTAATCCACCCTATTGCTAATCAAAACTGCTATCTAGTGACCAAATCCCTATATTACACCTACAACTTAATAGCCCTCATCTTCAAAATAGGAACAATAGATATATGTTCATTAAGACCAGGAAATTGACTGGCCTGCAGTACCAGCTGCCAATAAAGTTCCCACCCGGGGATCCTGTTCCACCTTTTCCAGAACAAAAAAATTCCATCCTGCATCAGCACATGTCAATGCATGTTTGTATAGGCCATAGTTACTATCCTTGTTTTTAATGGCATTCAGATGTTCATAAATTCTTCTCTTAAGCTTGTGTGTAGTCTTGCCCACGTAAAATGCCCCACAGCCTTTACAAGTGGCAAGATACACCACACCTTCACTATTACAATTAGCAAATGAATTAGTTCTAATGGTCCTGTCCCTCACTTCAACATGCACACTCCCCTGATTTAAAATATAGGGGCATTGTGCACAGGTGCCGAATTTGTAGGTACCCGGCCTCCTATGATTGTGTGGTTCTTGGTTGCTGTTCTCTAAAAGCTCCTTGATATTCTTTCCTCTTCTATAGGTAAACTGTAATGGGTTTCTGAACAAAATATCCAAGTCTGAGTACCCTTTGAACTTCTTCCAGTGCTGCTTGATAATACCCCTAATTCTATGTGTATTGGTGTCGTATTTCATAACAAATGCCCCTGTAGGTGCTGAATCCCCCTCCTGTTCTATTCCATTCCCTTTATCTCTACCACTTGAACTTGTAGTGTTTTCACTATGGCCCGAAATACGGCAAAATCTCCCTTTTCTCTCTTCTAATACTTCTACCATGACCTCCTTAATTAAATCTAAGGGGTACTTCCTTCCCAAAAACATGTTTTTTAGATTCAAACTTTCCTTCTCATAGTCTGAATCTTTGGATGTCATCCTACTACTATGTATAAACTGTCCCCTAAGGATACTCCTTTTTTGTTTAAAGGGGTGTTGACTAGTAAAATACAGGTAGGAGTTAGAAAAGGTACTCTTCCTGTAAACCCTTGATTCAAAACCCTGACTCTCCTTCACTTTCCTCAGGGTCACATCCAGGAAATCCATCTCTTGGTGTGTGATAGAGTATGTAAATTTTAAAAATTCAATAGTGTGGTTTAAATAGTGGATGAATTCCATCAATTTATCCTCTGTGCCAGTCCAAAATATGCAAATATCATCCAAATAATGCTTGTAATAATTCCAATACTGTGCATACTCAGAAGAAAAGACAAACTTTCAACCTTCAACTACATGTGTGGTTGGGGACAATTCCTCTGGGGAAACTGATTTAAATGCTACCTACGCTTTGAATGTTAAAAAATGGTCTGATTCTATTGCTAAGTTTAAAATGTTGGGCATTGACAACAGTTACCTCAAAGAATTATCAACCGGGGTATTGTCCCCAAAGGTCTTAGGGTACACAAGTACCCGAATAATGTTGTGGAGGGTACTACCTTCCACGATGAACTTAAAAATCTTTGATCGGTGCGGGCATGACATTATGAGGGCCATTATCAGGGAGAATGAAAGGGAGATGGATAATCTACAGGTGAATATTGGGAAGCTTAACAAACTAGTTATTACTGACCTCATGTTCACCATAGAGGAGGAAAAGAAGAAATATTTTTACATTAAGAAACAGGTGGAGGATAAATGTGTGATGGTATACAAAAGGAAGTGTGGAAATTAGATATGGATTTACTGCAATACCAGAAAAAACGAGCCTACCCCAAATTAAGAAAGGAAACTCACATCCGTCAGACAGGGTGGGGGGTTGGGGACAGGAACAGGGAACATGCCCAAACTAGACCACCAGTACCACAACCAGTGGGTTAGGGGGGTTACCAATATGGAATACGTTGGTGAAGAACATGGTACATATTACCTGGAAACATTGGACCCTTTAGAATATCCCGAACTGAGGAGATCAGAGAGGTTGAGACAGAAGACTCCGGTATATTATTACCAGGGAGGACCCACCAACAGGAGGGGGTATTAGGTGACACCACATCCTTGGGGGATAACCCTGGGGGGGATGCCATTACGGTGGAAGGAACACAACATGCCATGGGGGATTTTAGCATTTACAATTTTAGTAGTGTGGACCTCTCTACAAAACATTTTGAATTATTTATGAAGGGATTTAAGTTTATTCCCAGTAGCAGAAGGGGAGTGGTAGATGTTTTGATTGACCTCAAGATGTTTTTGAGGAAAAAGAACTTTGAAATTATTTTTCAGGGGCAGAACAGGATGGTTCCGATACAGGGGGTTAAAAAGGCAAGCACCATGAACCCTCCCATCCATCCTCAACTGAGGAATTTTGAGTTCCAAGTGGAGAAGGAAATAAGAGGATGCCTCAAGCGTGGAGGTTACATGTACAATCTTAGTAAGGAGGAAAGTGACCTAATTAGAACCTTGAGTCAAAACAAGTATCTTAGGGTAATGCAACCTGACAAAGGTGGTGGGGTGGTACTAATGGATAGTATTTTGTACAGTAGTAAGATGTTAGAAATGTTGAACGATGATTCCAGATACGTTTGAGTGTCCAGAAATGAAATAAATGTGGCTTATAATAGGATTGATTTCGGTCTGAATGACATGCTTCAAGATGAACTTATTGACCTGGACACTTTCAGGTATTTAACTACCAACCACCATAGGATTCCATCTATTTTTGGAATCCCCAAGGTTCATAAGAACTACCAGGACCCCCCCATGAGGCCCATAGTGGCAGCGACAGGTTCCAAGATGTATCCATTGGCCAAATACTTGGATTTAAAACTCAAAGGGATTTGGACCACCGCGGGGGGAATCCTGAAGGACTCCTGGGACTTTCTTAGAAGTATTAAGCGGGATTTATACACTGATTCACTTATTTTTGTGACTTTAGACATTCAAGATTTGTTTAATGTGATTCCACATCAAACTGGGATGGAATGGTTTGAGGAGGCTCTACACACAGAAAATTGGAAAGGAAGGAATTCTTGGTGTGTTTAGAGCTTATGGAACTTGTTTTGAGGTACAATTTCCTGTTTTTTGAGGGGGAATTTTTTAAGCAAACTAATGGGGTAGCGATGGGGGCATGCTGTGCCCCCACATAAGCAAATATTGTCCTTATGGTATGGAAAGAAAAGTTTGTCTTTTCTTCTGAATATGCACAATATTGGAATTATTACAAGCGATATTTGGACGATATTTGCATATTTTGGACTGGCACAGAGGCTAAATTGATGGAATTCATCCACTATTTAAACCACACTACTGAGTTTTTAAAATTTACACACTCTATCACACACCAAGAGATGGACTTCCTGAATGTGACCCTCAGGAAAGTGAAGGCGAGTCAGGGGTTTGAATCAAGGGTTTACAGGAAGAGTACCTTTTCTAACTCCTACCTGTATTTTACTAGTCAACACCCCTTTAAATAAAAAAGGAGTATCCTTAGGGGTCAGTTTATACGTAGTAGTAGGATGACATCCAAAGATTCAGACTATGAGAAGGAAAGTTTGAATCTGAAAAATATGTTTTTGGGAAGGAAGTACCCCTTAGATTTAATTGAAGAGGTCATGGTAGAAGTATTAGAAGAGAGAAAAGGGAGATTTTGCCCTATTTTGGGCCATAGTGAAAACACTACAAGTTCAGTTGGTAGAGATAAAGGAATGTAATAGAACAGGAGGGGGATTCAGCACCTACAGAGGCATTTGTTATGAAATACGACACCGATACACATAGAATTAGGGGTATTATCAAGCAGCATTAGGAGAAGTTCATAGGGTACTCAGACTTGGATATTTTGTTCAGAAGCCCATTACAGTTTACCTATAGAAGAGGAAAGAATATCAAGGAGCTTTTAGAGAACAACAACCAAGAACCACACAATCATAGCAGGCCGGGTACTTACAAATGCGGCACCTGTGCACAATGCCCCTATATTTTAAATCAGGGGAGTGTGCATGTTGAAGTGAGGGACAGGACCATTAGAGATAATTCATTTACTAATTGTAATAGTGAAGGTGTGGTGTATCTTGCCACGTGTAAAGGCTGTGGGGCATTTTACGTGGGCAAGAATACACACAAGCTTAAGAGAAGAATTTATGAACATCTGAATGCCATTAAAAACAAGGATAGTAGCAATGCCCTATACAAACATGCATTGACATGTGCCGATGCAGGATGGAATTTTTTTGTTCTGGAAAAGGTGGAACAGGATCCCCGGGGTGGCCCCTAGGAGACCAGAATCGAAGTTAGGGAACTTTATTGGCAGCTGGTACTGGAGGCCGGTCAATTTCCTGGTTTTAATGAACAGTTCCTATTTTGAAGATGAGGGCTGCTAAGTTGTAGGTGTAATACAGGGATTTGGGCACTAGATGGCAGTTTTGATCAGCAATAGGGTGGATTAGCTTAGTTTATTCTTAGGTTACAGGTTGTTTTAAAAACCTTGTACACTGTGATGTTTATTTTTATTTTATAGGTTCATAGGTTCATACTAGGCTATCTGCCCTAGGGCATTTATAAGCCTAGCCAGAGTGTGTTTGGCTTTCGACACCCATTTTAAATTAATTTTGCTATGCCTTTTTTTTGAGGTTAGTATAATGTGCCTCTGTCTAACAGTGACACAGAAGTGATAGCCGGGGTAAACCTACGATCTCCCATCCACTCATCAAGATTCCTCTTGAAGAGAGTCAATGTGGGACTCTGCCTAACCTGGATTGGGATTTTATTCCAGAGTGAAGGGAGCCTCTGGGTTATGAATCTGTCCCTCCAGCATGTCCTATTTATTTCAGTGCTGAGGTTCAAGTCTCTCGGTAGCGTAGCTCGATGGGATTTGGATTTTCTGAGGTGCAGCATGTCCATTAATTCCAGGTTGGACATGGCTTTATACGTCAGGCACAGATCGCCTCTGAGCAGGCGGTATGCCACTGAGTAGAGCTGGAGTTTCTTTAACTGGGCAGCATATGGCATCTGTTTGAGCCCTTTGATCCTCTTGGTGAGGTACTTTTGGGGTCTTTCCAGTTGCTGCAGGTGTCTGGTAAGGTACATCCCAAAAGGGGCATTGTACTCAATTATGGGCCTGATGAGGGATGAGTAAAGAGGTATGATGACCTCCCCTGATATAGATGTGAATCCCTTCATGATTAGGTGGGCTATATAAAATGTTTTTCTAACCACTTTGGCCACGTGGTTGTCAAATGAGAGATTGCTATCAACTTGGGTCCCCAGGTCCCTAATGACTTCTTCTGTACTTAATGGATTACCACCTATGTGGTAATTTGTGGGCACTTTGTTTTGCCAAAGGGGATGACTATACACTTTTGACATTTAGCTTGAGGCCATGGCTCTGGCACCAGTTGTCTGTTTCTATGAGGCCCTTTGGAGGATGCTTGTGTCGGCTGGAGAGTTGATTATGGCGCCCAGTTTGCAGTCATCTGCGAACTTGGTCAGCCACAGTCCTTCCGTGTTGGCCTGTACCGCCGAAAAATATATACCGAACAAGAGAGGTCCCAGGACTGAGCCTTGTGGGATGCCACTTGTAACTGTTTTGGAGTCTGACATGGCTCCAGCAATTCTAACCATGTGGGTTCTGTCCTTGAGCCAGTTTGCAACCCATCTAGTGACATAGGGGTTTATATTTAAGGTGGTGAGCTTATCTATAATGCCCGAGTGGGGTATTGTATCGAAGGCTTTTACGAGGTCCAGGTAGGCTGTGTGGACCACCTTCCCCTCACAATGGCCCTGGTGACTGTTTCAAAGAAATCGACCAGGTTTAAGAGGCAGGATCTGCCCTTAACAAAGCCAAACTGGGTAGGATCCAGTGTCTGTAGGTCCCCAATATCTTTATTTATGAGGGCCATGATGATCCTTTCCATAGCTTTGCAGACCAAGCTAGTCAGGCTTATGGGGCGATAGTTTCCAGGATCCGTTGAGGCACCACCTTTGTGGAGAGGGACCACTGTTGCTGTATGCCACTCTTTGGGTACATATCCTGTAGTAAGGCTAAGATTGAACAGTAGTTTTATGTTTTGGGTTTAGCTCTTCTTGGAGTTCATGAAGGGCGCAGCCCGGGACACCATCTGGTCCCATTGATGCTGTGTTTTTGCTTTGGAGAGGCGGCTCTTACCTGAGCATCTGAGATGTCAGGGGCAGCACTCTGTTGGGATAGTTTTTTGCCCTTTTGCTGGGGAGGGGGGGGAGTTTGCACTGAACCTGTCAGCTAGGATGTTGGCAATGTCTGTGGGCTCGGTGTATTTTTTGTCATTTTGGACTAATTCTGAGCATATCTGCGAATTCCACCCAGGTTCCTAACATAACTAAAGAAAGCCTTGTGATTATCCTTAGTGTCCTGTGCAATTTTTCTCTCGAAGCTGGCCTTAGGCGATTTTATGAGTGCCGTAGTTTTTTGCTAATACTGATCAGAGATGCCTTCCCTTTTTGGGATTTTGCTCTGTCATGTAGTAGCTTCCTCCTTCTATTGTATAGTTTGTTTATGGCTGTGGTCCACCAGACAGGACGTCTGCCTTTGGAAGATTGGGTCCTGGTTTTATTTAGGATTGCATGATCCATGCATTCCTGAAGGTGTTCATAGAATGCGTTTATAAAGGATTCTACGGTCTGGGCCGTATTTTCCGGGAAAATTTGGGGAAAAAGGGGGGATGGAATTTTTGCTACTCCCTGAAATTTTAAAACGGGGGCCCCAAAAGACCAAAATTTTTTTTTTAAAATACCTTGGGCAAAAATTAAACAAAAGGGATTTAAGGGGGCAAAAACCCTTTTTTTGAAAAGGTTTTAAGGGGTTTAAAAAATCTTTTTGACTACAAGAGTAGATCAAGAGTACCAGTACAATGCCATGAAATTAATGACAGGGGTACTACCCACATACTTTGCTTCCAATTACTAGCTCCCATATCCAATCAATGCACTCAACAGGACTTGGAATAAATACCATTAGTAACCCAACAGCAAACTACATGCAGATTTCTCTAGTCATTGTGCAGCATACCTACTACAGATCCAGTAAAACGTTCACCCCTATTCTCACAGGGTCCCAGCAACCCTACCACCCAAAGCTTATAACCATCTATAGCCCTCCTACATGAAATCTTGCTTTCCTATACGCTTATCAGTATGAGCATAACTTGCATATCTGTTTAAACTGCATCTGCAGTAATTACTTCACTAATTCTCATTTTCCTGTTCTACAATTTTACATTTTCTCTGCTCTTGTGGAACCCATGTTGTGGCTGGAGTGTCACTAGACCTGCACACATATCCAGTCAAATAGTAAAGTGATTACTTAGTTTTAAAGTATAACATATGCTGCTAACGAGGAAGTATGACAAACTCTACACTGTTTTTTTCAACAAGTTACCTTTTGTTGCATTCCACACATCTTACTGCAACTTGTGGGTCAGGGCACTACTTTACAGATAGCTGAAACATCAAAAACTGAAGCAAATCCTATACTGGCTAATCTATGCTTTGAGTGTTTACAGAGCAGCATTTACACCAATCCCCACCATCAAATGATGGTTCCACCACTTTTAGCTAGCGTCTTACTTTGCCTGGTTTCAAGTTTGAGATGCAGCTCAACACCAACCTATAAATGATAACACATAGGTTCTAGATTCTCTTTTTGCACATGGAAACACTGGTAGAGGGTTGTGGATGGATTGAGCACTTTTCCTACAAAACACGCATCTAAACTAATCCAGCCTGCTACATATTACTGTCCATGGGATTAATGGGCTCGCCACTATGCGATGGATGCACAGGAATATCTACTCACAAGATCTCTCTAAGTGGAGAGCTTACTGCAGCTGACTGTGCTCAACTGCTTCTAAAGCTAAATACTGAGACTTCACCAAAAGCTCTTTGTTAGGAATAAAACGGCATTGCCATTATTACAAACATATTTTACTATACCACTGAGTGACATGGAATGCTAGTAGACTAGCATCAACCTCAGATAATAGCATCAACAAATTTAAAACTAAACATCTTGCACCTTCTGCCCTGTACAGACTAGCAATGAAGACCAGCTGACATCTTATGTTGATTCCATGTACAGAAACAATAAACATCATGCGTAGGGTGATGGGAGGGGTTTGGCAGTCCTTGCTACAGTCCATCTGGTGGGGTGATGTTCTAGTACAAAGCCGGTTTTACTGGCAAGTGCTTTTATGCAATTGAAAGACAGCATGCAATAAAGAGTTCCAACAATTCCAGTTTAAAATTAAATAACGTACACGTAGCTCCTCGCTGCTATGGTTTCACCAATGTTTTGCTATGGAAACAGGTTACAGAAATGGAGCATGCAGTAAAAAGTCCAAAACGGTTCTAGTTTAAAATGAATGCAGCTCTTCTTTCCTCTGGTGTTATCAGAAAATGTTGCTAAGGCAACACTTTACAGAAACAGAGCTGCCATAGTTCTTTGTAAAGCCGATTTGATACCTTGCGTTTTGAAGCAGCAAATCAGCTGTACAAACCACCACTGTAGCTCCGTTTCTGTAAATTCATTTTAAACAAGCTGTAATAGTTTCGGACTTTTTACTGCATACTGCATTTCTGTAAATTGTTGCCATAGCAGTACTTGTCTTTATTAAACTAGTGCGATTTCCAACATAGGTGCTTCAAAATGCATGATACCAATGTAGGAAATCGAGCTAGTGTAATAAAGACATGCAAGTGTTTGTAAGCAATTGTCTACTACGCAAAAACAGTCCCTAACAATTCCAGTTTGTTTAAAATCAGATAATGCACCTACAGCTCCGGTCTGCCATAGTTTTACCGGCAAGTTCTGCTATGGCAACAGTTTACAGAAACGGAGCTACAGCAGTTCTTTGCCCAGACGATTGCTGCTTCAAAACTTAGGATATTTATGTCAGAAATCCAGTACAATGTTAACAGGAAATAAACAGTAAAACAACTGGAGGATCCAAGCTAAAATTAGACACAGACAGATTGAACACTAATGTTATTACTTGTGTAGAAAGAAACGCAATTCCAAAAGATTGTTGACACTGGGAGCCAAAACAAAACTGGACTTGAATAGATACAGCATGTTTAAAAGAAACATGACACTGTGGGTGGGCATGAGTAACATAGCTAGAGTGGTTGTTACTTTGGTTAGCTGTAATTTGGACCTGAATTGTAAACACTGGGCTTGTCCCTTTAACTTCAAATTGAAACAGTGTTATTTCTGCATTTGTGCTGTCATGGAGAATGGCCTGTTTTGCAAAGTACTTGCCTGCACATATGTATGTACATATGCACTGTGAGGAATGAATGGATGCAAGGTATGCAGAAGACTGGGCTGGTGGCTGGTAGGCAAGGACGAACACCCACACGGGCACGAACACAGGCACGGACACTGACATGAACACCAACAAGGGCATGAACATGGGCACTGACACGAACACTGGCACCGTGAAAGATATGGTATGGATGCACAAAACGGTAAAAGGAGAAATGCTAAGTATGTATGCACATGAGCACATAAAGGGACCACAGTTGTCTATGAGAAAAAAGAAGTTATGTACTCACCATAACATTCCATGTGAGTTGTTCATCTCTCCTTCATTCTTACAGATGGGTTTGGCGCCGATCCTCGGCTCCGAGTTGGCCTACTACAAAGCTCGAGGTCTTCAGACAGCTCAAGGCCAAGTCCCTATCCCATGATGCACCTAGTTACCTCAGATCTTGTTTGCTGCGTATAATAATACCATGTGCCATTCTTTCACTCTTTAGGAGAAATCCCATAGAAAGATTGAGCAACCAGGATAAAACTAGTATCTCAGTCCTCGAAAAACCCTAGAGGGGGTAGGAGGGAGGGAAGTAAGAATGAAGGCTAGATGAACAACTCACATGGAACGTTATGGTGAGTACATCATTTCTTTATGTGAAGTTGTTCTATCTCGTCGTTCATTCTTATAGATGGGTAGCGTCCCACGCACCATCTTTCTCGGATGGCTCACAGGAGTATGTTTTTCAGGACAGCAGACCCAAAGGAGGCCCTCTCCCTGGAGGCCTTGTCAACTTTGTAATAAGTGATAAAGGTATGAGGTCTTGACCAAGTAGCTGTTGCACAAATGTTGTCTATAGGAAGCCTAGCAGAAAAAGCAGATGATGTGGACACTGCTCTGGTAGCATGAGCCTTAATTTTGTGTTATAAGGGTAGATTAGCAGCTGAATAAGTAAATGTGATACAATCAGATAACCATTTAGACAGTGTTGTTTTTGACACTGGCATACCTTTTCTGGAATCTAAAAAGAAAATGAAAAGCTATTCTGATTTTCTGAACTCTTTTGTTGTTCTATTGAGGGGTAAAATCTGAGTTGTCCTGAGGCATCAAGCTTGTGCAGCATATACTCCTAAGTTGTTGGTGTTTGAGAAGAACACTTTAGCAAAATCTATGATCTGGTTAAGGTTAGCTTCAGTACAAACTTTGGGTAAAAATGAAGGATTTGTTCGCAGGGACACTCTGTCAGCATGAAAAAGCAAATAAGGAGGCTTTATGAACAAGGCCAGTAGCTTTGACACTCTACGGGCAGAAATGATGGCTACTAAAAAAATAGTCTTCCATGACAAATATTTCAGATCACATGAGGAAGCTGGTTCAAAAGGTGGAAGAATAATGCATGAAGGCATAAAATTTAGATTCCATGGGGTATAAGGGGATTTCACAGGTGGTCTGAGATGAGGGTCTATATTAGAACATCGAACATTCAACATGTCGAATGTTCTATTATCGAACCCTAGCAATTGAAAATACAAAACATTGAACATTCAGAACAGCAAATTTTCCTAGGAAGGCATTTGCTGTTCAAGTATACAACACAAGCACACCAAACAAGCAGCAATCCACACACATACACCTAGCTCTTGCACCTAACCCTACACTAAACTATGCATACACCACTATTATCTACTTGCAGCAACCCAAACCCTAACCCTAAGGTCCGTCACTGTCCTTTAGTCACCTCACCCGGCACCCTAACCTAACTCACCTACCCCAGCCTGGCTCTCATGTCCACCTGTCCTTACCTGACCCGTGCCTAAACCCCTAGCTCTTACAACCCACATGTCCACACAATGTACACTTACCTAAATCAACCGTGGCTTTCCACCAGGCTGAAAATACTGAAGCAAGCAGAATGGACAACTGAATTCTTTCCCTAGGAAAAATTTGGTTTTATGTTATTTGATATTATGTTCGCTGAAACTGGTCGATATTAGAACATGACATTTTACAAATGTTCGATTGATCCTAATAAGACCCTAAGATGAAAGGTCCCTTTGAGAAAGGCTTTAGATAGCGTGTGAGACATTATGTTTAATCCTTCAAAGCCAAGGTGAAAATTAGAGATAGTGACAAGTTGTACCCGAACTGTTGCTGCTGCAGCTCTTTTATTGAAAAGCATAGTCAAAAACTCTAATATGGAGGAAATAGGGGCTTGGTAGGGACCAATGTTATTTTGAGAAGCCCATATAGAAAATCTTCTCCATTTGCTAGGTATAGCTTCTAGTAGGGGACCCATTTGAAGACAACAATACTTAATACACGTTTCATTTGAGAGGTTATGGAACCTGGCTATGTTGGGAGTGGAGCAACCAGCTGTCAGTTTCAGGGACTGAAGAGGAATGAAAGAGTCCCTATTGAATCGTCAAAAGATCTGGAACTGGGTCCAGAATCAAGGCTCTTCCAACAGATGAAGTCGAAGGAAGGGAACCAAATCTGACAAGGAGCCAATGGGGGGCTATTAGAATGGATGGTCCTTCCCAGAGGCTTTTTGCTTTCTACAATACTTTGGGTATCAAAGGGTGGTGGGAATGCATAAAGGAGACCAGTGTCGTGTGTGATGCGTCCTTGGGGAGCTACTCCTGGAGGGAATCAGGGCAAAATATCTTCTGCATTTTGTGTTCATGTGGTTGGCAAAAAGGTCGCAGCAATGCTGGCTGCACCTCCAGAAAATTCTCTCTGCTATCTCTTTCTTGAGGGACCACTCATAGGGGGCAACAAAAAATTGCCTGCTCGGATTTTCTGCCTCCCGTTGGATTTCCAGGATATGTATTACTAACAAAGCTGGGTGGATGGCCCACCGCACCTCTTAGGGCCTTGTGACAAAGGGGATAGGACCTGGATCCTCCTTGTTTGTTCATGTACCAGACCACCGATATGTTGTCCATCTGAATCGCAATTGTTCCCAGAGGAAGAGAGTCCTGGAAATACTGCAATGCCAAAAGTACTGCTCTCATCTCCAGGACATTGATATGCAGATGTGTTTCCTGTTCGTTCCATGTGCCTTGGGCTGTTCTTCCCTGAAAATGCCCCCCCCCATCAGGGAAGTATCCCTGGTCACTGTGGCTGCTGGTGGGGGTAGGACAAAAAGACTACCTATTGTTACATGAAGAGAGGTCAACCACCACTGAAGATCCTTTTTGCATGTGTTTGTGATCATTATGAGATGAGACACTGGGAGCTCTTGGTAAGACCATTGAGTGAATAACAGCCATTGCAGAATCTGCATGTGCATGCCAAGTCTATATTGCAGCTTAAAACAAAAACTAAAGGGTTTAAGGGGGGAATTGGGTTGGGCCAAAACCCCACTTTTTTTTACAAATTTAAATTTTTTTTTTCCCTTAGGGTTTTTAATGGGAAAGGGAAAAGGTTTTTGGTTTTTTTTTTCTTCCCCTTTTGAAATTTTGAAAACAATATTAAAATGTTTTTAAGGGGGGGCCCAAATATTTTAAAACGATATTTATTTTTTAATTTTTGGACTGGCACAGAGGCTAAATTGATGGAATTCATCCACTATTTAAACCACACTACTGAGTTTTAGGAATTTACACACCTATCACACACCAAGAGATGGACTTCCTGGAATGCTTGACCCTCAGGAAAGTGGGAAAGCTTGAGTCAGGGGTTTTGAATCAAGGGTTTACAGGAAGAGTACTCTTTCTAACTCCTACCTGTATTTTACTAGTCTCAACACCCCTTTAAATAAAAAGGAGTATCCTTAGGGTCAGTTTATACGTAGTAGTAGGATGACATCCAAAG
Source organism: Protopterus annectens (assembly GCF_019279795.1). Lineage (NCBI taxonomy): Eukaryota > Metazoa > Chordata > Ceratodontiformes > Protopteridae > Protopterus > Protopterus annectens. The sequence continues at coordinate 295,437,819 of NC_056747.1, forward strand.
ATCGCCAGACTATGAGAAGGAAAGTTTGAATCTGAAAAATATGTTTTTGGGAAGGAAGTACCCTTAGATTTAATTGAAGAGGTCATGGTAGAAGTATTAGAAGAGAGAAAAGGGAGATTTTGGCTCCTATTTTGGGCCATAGGAAAACACTACAAGTTCAGTTGGTAGAGATAAAAAGCAGGAATGTAATAGAACAGGAGGGATTCAGCACCTACAGAGGCATTTGTTATGAAATAATGCACGACACCGACACACATAGAATTAGGGGTATTATCAAGCAGCATTAGGAGAAGTTCATAGGGTACTCAGACTTGGATATTTTGTTCAGAAGCCCATTACAGTTTACCTATAGAAGAGGAAAGAATATCAAGGAGCTTTTAGAACAACAACCAAGAACCACACAATCATAGCAGGCCGGGTACTTACAAATGCGGCACCTGTGCACAATGCCCCTATATTTTAAATCAGGGGAGTGTGCATGTTGAAGTGAGGGACAGGACCATTAGAGATAATTCATTTACTAATTGTAATAGTGAAGGTGTGGTGTATCTTGCCACGTGTAAAGGCTGTGGGCATTTTACGCAAGAATACACACAAGCTTAAGAGAAGAATTTATGAACATCTGAATGCCATTAAAAACAAGGATAGTAGCAATGCCCTATACAAACATGCATTGACATGTGCCGATGCAGGATGGAATTTTTTTGTTCTGGAAAAGGTGGAACAGGATCCCCGGGTGGCCCCTAGAGACCAGAATCGAAGTTAGGGAACTTATTGGCAGCTGGTACTGGAGGCCGGTCAATTTCCTGGTTTTTAATGAACAGTTCCTATTTTGAAGATGAGGGCTGCTAAGTTGTAGGTGTAATACAGGGATTTGGGCACTAGGATGGCAGTTTTGATCAGCAATAGGGTGGATTAGCTTAGTTTATTCTAGGTTACAGGTTGTTTTAAAAACCTTGTACACTGTGATGTTTATTTTTATTTTATAGGTTCATAGGTTCATACTAGGCTATCTGCCCTAGGGCATTTATAAGCCTAGCCAGAGTGTGTTTGGCTTTCGACACCCATTTTAAATTAATTTTGCTATGCCTTTTTTTTGAGGTTAGTATAATGTGCCTCTGTCTAACAGTGACACAGAAGTGATAGCCGGGTAAACTCTACGATCTCCCATCCACTCATCAAGATTCCTCTTGAAGAGAGTCAATGTGGGACTCTGCCTAACCTGGATTGGGATTTTATTCCAGAGTGAAGGGAGCCTCTGGGTTATGAATCTGTCCCTCCAGCATGTCCTATTTATTTCAGTGCTGAGGTTCAAGTCTCTCGGTGCAGAGCTCGATGGGATTTGATTTTCTGAGGTGCAGCATGTCCATTAATTCCAGGTTGGACATGGCTTTATACGTCAGGCACAGATCGCCTCTGAGCAGGCGGTATGCCACTGAGTAGAGCTGGAGTTTCTTTAACTGGGCAGCATATGGCATCTGTTTGAGCCCTTTGATCCTCTTGGTGAGGTACTTTTGGGGTCTTTCCAGTTGCTGCAGGTGTCTGGTAAGGTACATCCCAAAAGGGGCATTGTACTCAATTATGGGCCTGATGAGGGATGAGTAAAGAGGTATGATGACCTCCCCTGATATAGATGTGAATCCCTTCATGATTAGGTGGGCTATATAAAATGTTTTTCTAACCACTTTGGCCACGTGGTTGTCAAATGAGAGATTGCTATCAACTTGGGTCCCCAGGTCCCTAATGACTTCTTCTGTACTTAATGGATTACCACCTATGTGGTAATTTGTGGGCACTTTGTTTTTGCCAAAGGGGATGACTATACACTTTTTGGCATTTAGCTTGAGGCCATGGCTCTGGCACCAGTTGTCTGTTTCTATGAGGCCCTTTTGGAGGATGCTTGTGTCGGCTGGAGAGTTGATTATGGCCCAGTTTGCAGTCATCTGCGAACTTGGACAGTCACATTCCTTTCGTGTTGGCCTATAGACCCGAAAAATATATACCGAACAAGAGAGGTCCCAGGACTGAGCCTTGTGGGATGCCACTTGTAACTGTTTTGGAGTCTGACATGGCTCCAGCAATTCTAACCATGTGGGTTCTGTCCTTGAGCCAGTTTGCAACCCATCTAGTGACATAGGGGTTTATATTTAAGGTGGTGAGCTTATCTATAATGCCCGAGTGGGGTATTGTATCGAAGGCTTTTACGAGGTCCAGGTAGGCTGTGTGGACCACCTTCCCCTCGTCAATGGCCCTGGTGACTGTTTCAAAGAAATCGACCAGGTTTAAGAGGCAGGATCTGCCCTTAACAAAGCCAAACTGGGTAGGATCCAGTGTCTGTAGGTCCCCAATATCTTTATTTATGAGGGCCATGATGATCCTTTCCATAGCTTTGCAGACCAAGCTAGTCAGGCTTATGGGGCGATAGTTTCCAGGATCCGTTGAGGCACCACCTTTGTGGAGAGGGACCACTGTTGCTGTACGCCACTCTTTGGGTACATATCCTGTAGTAAGGCTAAGATTGAACAGTAGTTTTATGTTTGGGTTTAGCTCTTCTTGGAGTTCATGAAGGACGCAGCCCGACACCATCTGGTCCTATTGATGCTGTGTTTTTTGCTTTGGAGAGGGCGGCTCTTACCTGAGCATCTGAGATGTCAGGGGGCAGCACTCTGTTGGGATAGATATTTGCCTTTTGGTGGGGAGAGGGGAGAAGTTTGCACTGAACCTGTCAGCTAGGATGTTGGCAATGTCTGTGGGCTCGGTGTATTTTTTGTCATTTTGGACTAATTCTGAGCATATCTGGGAATTCCCACCCAGGTTCCTAACATAACTAAAGAAAGCCTTGTGATTATCCTTAGTGTCCTGTGCAATTTTTCTCTCGAAGCTGGCCTTAGACGATTTTATGAGTGCCCGTAGTTTTTTGCTAATACTGATCAGAGATGCCTTCCCTTTTTGGGATTTTGCTCTGTCATGTAGTAGCTTCCTCCTTCTATTGTATAGTTTGTTTATGGCTGGGGTCCACCAGACAGGACGTCTGCCTTTGGAAGATTGGGTCCTGGTTTTATTTAGGATTGCATGATCCATGCATTCCTGAAGGTGTTCATAGAATGCGTTTATAAAGGATTCTGCGGTCTGGGCCGTATTTTCCACAGGCCCGGGCTTTGAAGGATTTCGCCAGGGTTTAGAGGCGTGGGAAATTTGCTTTAGGGAAGTTTTGCACTGTGGTTTCTGGGCAGGGGTGGGGGAGGGATGTGAATATTCAGTGAGATTAGTTTGTGGTCTGATCTTACCAGTGAGGGGTACACTTGTGGTCTGGGCATAGTGTCCCCATGTTGGTGATGATCAGGTCCAGTATGTTTTCCCCTCTTGTGGGAGTGCTAACAAGTTGTTCCATAGCATTTGAGTTTATAAATTCTAGGAACGTTTGGGCTAGGGTGTTGGAGCTAGAGTAATGCTCCCAGTCTATGTTTGGGTAGTTGAAGTCGCCCAATATAATGGTGTTTGGAGAGACCTTCATATTTTCCAGTATTCTCAGGAAGGCCAAGTGGGGTTCCTGTGTTTGGGAGGGTGGTCTGTAGCAGGCTATAAACTGGAAGGCAGTTTTACCCACAGTTAGTTGCACATGGATAGTCTCTGATGCTTCGTGCTGTGCCACCAACCTGGAGGTGTGGTTATCTATGATGAATATTGATACTCCCCCTCCTTTTGTGGTTCGGTCCAAGTTTTGGGGCCGAAAAGCATGGTATGAGGTATAACCTGGTAGTTCTGGGGTGCTCTCGGGAGCCTTGAACCAGGTTTCTGTTACTGCACAGATATCAATGTTCTCCATGCTAAGGAGAGTTTCGAGTGCGTGCATCTTGAGGTTTAGACTTCTGGCGTTGAGTAGCATTACTCTTAGTTTCTTATCCCTTGTGATACCTATGGAGGTGGGTTTGTCTTTGAGCCTTGCCTAAAAAGGCACTATGGGAGTAGCAAGAGCCTTTGCCAATAACCAAGCCCAGGGGTGACAGGTGCAAGCCGTCCCTAGCGAAGCATCGTGGCTTGTCGAGCATGTCATCCCAGACTGACAGGCATTGGATCCCCTTTGAATGACACCAACACTTAAGCCAATTGTTGAAATTGATCATCTTGTCTTCATATTGTGGCATCATTCTTGGTGAGGGTAAGATGCTACTCAAGGTCAGGGTCATACCGACCTGGGCTACATGCTCAGAGAGCTCCTCTATGTCTCTTTTCATGTAGTCCAGGGAGGTACGTCTCAGGTCATTCACACCAGCATGGACAATGACTGAGTCATATTTGTACTTGCCTTGGAGTAACCTGAGTGCTTGTGTTATGTGGCAGATCCTAGCGCCCGACAGGCAGCTCACCGTGACCTTCTCCTTGTTCAGCCTGGTGAGCGGGATGTCAGTGTGCCTGACGATAGAGTCACCTATTACAAGTGTATCAGGTGTGTTGTTTAGCCTTAAGGGCTGTGACTGTTCGGCACACTGGCTTTGTGAGCTATGTGTTGCACGTGTTTTGTTTTGGGGTAGCGGTTGCTTGGGTGTCTGCTTTGGAGGTCTCTACTGCTTAGGCAGATTTTTATTTAGAGCCTCCGAGTATGTTTTTGTGTGTTTATGTGTTTGGTTTGTTGCTGTGGTAGGTCTATGTGAGACTGGAATTGTAGTGAGTGTGGTTTCCTTCTCCTCCTGACTGGTTAGGCCAGTACTGAGTTGAGAGAGCTTAGCCTCCAGTTTGGCTATATGGTTGCATCTCTCACATATGTTGGAATTTGTTGGGAGGAGGAGAGGGTTGTCTGTGTACATGAGGCAGTTGTAACATTGCCTCAAGATTCCCAGATTCACCAGCTGGACCGGAGAGGAGATTGACAACTGACCTTTGGACATGCTAGAATAGTATTGGGAATTCCTTTATAATTGAAAAGAGGGCCAATGGGGAACAAGGTACTCAAGGGGAGTTTGTGAGGGTGTAGTGCTTTTAATTTTTAGAGCTGACTTATATAATTGCTTTAGTGAGCAAGTGCCAGGTAACTTAAATGCAATGTGTTACAGGTAACTTAAATGCAAAACGACAAACAGTAACTTTCTTTCAAGTGAAACAAGGAAATAAGTACAGTAAGCACTGCAGATATCACTAGATCCACAGAAGTGCTAAAAGGCCGCATTTTAGGTGGAATTAGCATTTCAGGAAATAAACAAACAACAAGCATACAAATAAAGCTAGATTCAGCAGGCCTGGATCTAGTCTATGCTACAGCAAACAAGGTGTACCAATTTCAGTAAGAAACAGTTAGAATATGCAGGCACTATAAGCCTCTAACCAGAAATTCCTGTTCAGAAGGGCAGAGTCCAGCCTCTCTCCCACAAGAGTGCAGACCGCAATCCTTCTTAACGTGCAATAACTGGCCTGAAGCCCAAGTGCTTAAACCAGAACTACTACATTTTTAGAATAACAGTCACTGAGCTCTCAATCAGCAGTTCCCAACTTAGAAGGATGTAAGCTACCTGTCCTGCCACCACAGTGCAGGCCACAAACCTTCCTAATGTAAAACAACTGGTCTGAAGCCCAAGTGCTTAATCCAAAAGACTTAGAAATGATAGCTACACTTTAATCAAGTTACTACCAGCAGTAATAAATACAACTGAATACTTTAAAGAATGCCTGGATTAGTGCTCAAGTTATACAAACAAAGCTAGATTCAGCAGGCCTGGATCTAGTCTATGCTACAGCAAACGAGGTGTACCAATTTCAGTAAGAAGCAGTTCAAATATGCAGGCACTATAAGCTTTAACCAGAAATTCCCAGCTCAGAAGGACAGAGTCCAGCCTCTCCTCCCACAAGAGTGCAGAACACGAACCGTCTTAATGTAAAATAACTGGCCTCAAGCCCAAGTGCTTAAACCAGAATTAATACACTTTTAGAATAACAGACACTGAGCCCTCAATCAGCAGTTCCCAACTTAGAAGGATGTAAGGTACCTGTTCTGCCACTACAGTGCAGACCACAAACCTTCCTAATGTAAAACTGGTCTGAAGCCCAGGTGCTTAAACTAAAAGGCTTACAATGAGTTACACCAAGCAGTAATAAATACAATTGAGTACTTTTAAGATGACGCAAAAGAAAACAAGATAAAGTAGGAAAAAACACAAATACAGTAAAAGCAGATACATTTTTTTTTTTTTTTTTGGAAAGAGAGAAAGGAGTAGCAGAAACTAAACTGATTGGCCTTCTCAAATGCTCTCCCTGTACTGGGTAGAATGAGGTAATGACACTAGACTGGGAGGAGGGTCCCAGATCAAATTTACACTAGGGGCGGGCAACTGCAAAGCCACCAACTATAAAAACACTATACCAACAGGGACGGAGGGTGGGAAACAAACTGCAGAAATGCTACTCACAGCTGAAAAGCAGCAGTGAGCCTTTAAATGAAAGTTTTAAACAGCTGAAGGAGCCACTAGAAAAAAAGAGTTTAACTGCAACAAGTTATCATAAACAAACAACCCAACAGATGCTTAATAAGAGTGGACAATTTCCAGTTAATACCTCACACACAGTGAAACTAGCTAGAAAAAATACACAGTACACAAAGTGCTATAAAGAACAAAGGAATAAAGAACAAAATAAACAAAAAACAGGATACTTAATGTTATATATTGTAGCTCCGAGTTTGCTGAGTGTCCTTCCTTCGATTAGCTCACTGGTTTTAAACTTGTTTTTTAATAACAATATATATATATATATATATATATATATATATATATATATATATATATATATATTTTAATACATTTTTAATTAAAAGATTATATGTATAAAACAAGTAGGATTTTACATATAAACCAAGTAGAATTTTAGCAAGTGGCTTGTGGTTGTTAATGAGTTTGCATTGGGTTAATTGTTCAATTAAAGGAAGGGGGAAGGGTTTATATATAAAAAGAAAGGAGGGCTGTTTTATTCTTTGTTCTATCTGATGAAGTCCATGGGAGACGAAAATGCTTATTTTTCAAACATTTGGCATTTATGTGTATGTGAATAAATGGCTGTTCATTCCAACCTTGGTTTATCTATTTTTACCTCTAAGGACTGGTGCTTTGTTTTTTTTTCAATTGTCTAGTATGCAACAAACAGTCCCTAACAATTCCAGTTTGTTTAAAATCAGATAATGCACCTACAGCTCCGGTCTGCCATGGTTTTACTGGCAAGTTCTGCTATGGCAACAGTTTACAGAAACGGCGCTACATCAGTTCTTTGCCCAAACAATCGCTGCTTCAAAACTTAGGATATTTATGACAGAAATCTAGTACAACATTAACAGGAAATAAAAAACAGTAAAACAACTGGAGGATCCAAGCTAAAATTAGACACAGACAGATTGAGCACTAAAGTTACTACTAGTGTAGAAAGAAACACAATTCCAAAAGACTGTTGCCACTGGGAGCCAAAACGAAACTGGACTTGAAGAGATACAGCATGTTTAAAAGAAAAATGACACTGTGTGTGGGAATGAGTAACATAGCTAGAGTGGGTGTTACTTTGGTTAGCTGTAATTTGGACCCGAATTTTAAACACTGGGCTTGTCCTTTAACTTCAAATTGAAACAGTGTTATTTCTGCATTTGTGCTCTCACGGAGAATGCCCTGTTTTGCAAAGTGCTTGTCTTTACATATGTATGTACGTATGCACTATGAGGAATGAATGAATGCAAGGGATTTCACAGGTGGTCTGAGATGAAAGGTCCCTTTGAGAAAGGCTTTAGATAGCTTGTGAGACATGTTTCATCCTTCAAAGCCAAGGTGAAAATTAGAGATAGCGACAAGTTGTACCTGAACTGTTGTGTTGCTGCTGCAGCTCCTTTATTGAAAAGCATAGTCAAAAACTCTAATATGGAGGAAATAGGGGCTTGGTAGGGATCAATGTCATTTTGAGAAGCCCATATAGAAAATCTTCTCCATTTGTGAAGGTATAGCTTCCTAGTAGAGGACTTATGAGAAGATAGCAATATATGCTGCATTTCATTTGAGAGGTTATGGAACCTGGCTATGTTGGGAATTGGAGCAGCCAAGCTGTCAGTTTCAGGGACTGAAGAGAGGGATGAAGAGTCCCTTACGGATGCGTCAAAAGATCTGGAACTGGGTCCAGAATCCAAGGCTCTTCCAACAGATGAAGTCGAAGGAAGGGGAACCAAATCTGACGAGGCCAATGAGGGGCTATTAGAATAATGGTCCTTCCCAGGGCTTTTGCTTTCTGTAATACTTTGGGTATCAAGGAAATTAGTGGGAATGAATAGAGGAGACCCGGAGGCCAATCGTGTATGAATGCGTCCCTTGGGGCTTCTCCTGGAGGGGGAATCAGGGCAAAATATCTTCTGCATTTTGTGTTCATGTGGTTGGCAAAAAGGTCGCAGCAAAGCTGGCCGCAACGGTGAAAAATTCTCTCCGCTATATCTTTCTTGAGGGATCACTCGTGAGACAACAAAATTGCCCTGCTCAGTTTGTCTGCTATCACGTTGGATTTCCCCAGGATATGCATTGCTAACAGAAAGCGCTGGGTGGATGTAGCCCACTGCCATACTCTTAGGGCCGTACATCAAAGGGGAAAGGACCTGGTTCCTCCTTGTTTGTTCATGTACCAGACCACCAACATGTTGTCCATCTGAAATGCAATTTTTCCCAGAGGAAGAGAGTCATGGAAGTACTGCAATGCCAAAAGTACCGCTCTCATCTCCAGGACATTGATATGCAAATGTGTCTCCTGTTCGGCCCATGTGCTTTGGGCTGTTCTTCTCTGAAAATGCCCTACCCCTACCCTATCAGGGAAGCATCCGTGGTCAATGTGGCCGCTGGTGGGGGTAGGACAAAAGGATGACCTATTGTTACATGAAGAGAGGTCAACCACCACTGAAGATCCTTTTTGTATGTGTTTGTGATCATTATGAGATGAGACATTGGGAGCTCTTGGTAAGACCATTGAGTGAATAACAGCCATTGCAGAATCTGCATGTGCATGCGACCCAACGGTATAGCTAATATTGCAGCTGCCATCATGCCTAACAATTTTAGCACTTCTGATGCTGGAGCCTTGTCTTTGAATATGATATTGTGGACCTGCTGATGAAGTAGAAACACTCTTTCTGCTGGAAGTCTCAAAGTGGTGGTGATGGTGTCCAGTTCTGCTCTGATAAAAACTATATGTTGTGATGGCGACAAAGCAGATTTGTCTGAATTTATTGTAATGCCCAGTTGACTGCAGAGAGTAAGAGTGGTGTCCCTGGCTTGTATTAGCTGATGCCTGATGGTGGCGGTGAGGAGCCAATCGTCTAAGTATGGAAACACCTGGAATCCTAAATGCCTCAGGTGAGCCGTGACCACTGTCATACATTTGGTGAACACTCTGGGGGCTGTTTTGAGACCAAAGGGCAGGGCTTGAAAATGGTAATGATTGGCTCCCAGCCAGAAGCAGAGATGATCCCTGGATGGTCTGGCCATTTTTATATGGTAGTACGCATCCTGTAGATCTATCGAGCACATCCAATTGTTCTTCCCTAAAAAGGGAAGTATCGACTGAAGTGTGACCATCCGGAACTTCTCTTTCTTGGCAGATCTGTTTAGTCTGCTGAGGTCCAAAATAAGTCTCCAGTCCCCTGTCTTTTTTGGAACTAAAAAGAATCTTGAGTAAGTTTCAGATCCTGTCTAGTCTGCTGGGACTGGTTGGATGACACTCTTTCTTAGCAATGTTTGGACCTCTACTGTTGCTTGTTCCCTGTAACTGGGTGGAACGTCCAGGAATTTTGTTGTCAACGGAGGGGGAGTGGCAAAAGGAACAAAATATCCTCTGGAAACTATACTTTGTACCCAGTTGTCATTTGTTATTTTGAGCCAGGCATCTGGATACAAAGATAAGCGACCCCCGACTGCCTCCAGAGTAGGACAGTTGGGCCTCCTTTCAGGAGCGCTGGTAGGGCTTTCCAAAAAACTGGTCTCTGTCATCCTGGTTTTGTGGACCCCCTGTGCCGCAAGGGTGGCGTCTTCCATTATTGCCCCTCCTCTGCCCCTGGAGGGGGGTTCACCATGTGTGTCCAGAAAGGCTCCTTGGGCTTTTTCAAAACCACATCTTTCCTCCCTTTTGACCCTTGGGGTAGGGTCTGGTAGGGGTGGAAAAACGGACTCTGACAGCAGACAGTCTTTCCTTCCTGCTCACACCTGGTCAAAGTTTCCTTAACTTTAGGCCTGAAAAATGGCGAGCCATCAAAACGGATGTTGACAAAGGAAGACTTAAAGGGCTCTGTTAAGGAACACAAGCGGATCCAGGAATGTCTCCTGAGAACAATTCCTGTACCTGCTGCCCTACTCGTGCCATCAGCTGCATATGAAATGAGATGCATGGACAAGTTCACTATGGAAGTGAGGGTAGCAAGCTAAGAGGCAACTTTGTCTGAAGCTCCTGCAGCTACTGTATCCTGAACAGTATCTCCAAGCTCTTTTAGGAGATCTCTTTGCAGTCTCATAAAATGAGTGAGATAGTTCAGTGAATGCATGGCAAAAGTCGCTGAACTGTATGTGCGCTTCCCATATCTATCCATGATCCTAGAATCTCTGTTAGGAGGATGGATAGAGGAAGAAGTTTCCGACATTTCCTTCTTGATGGCTGCCGCCACCACCATGGCATCAACTGGCACTCCCTTGGTCAGGAAAGACTTTTCGTGGGGAGCAGAAATAAATTTATTAGGCCTCCTAGGGACAGGCTTCATGGTGTCCGGAGACTCCCACTCCCTTCGTGAGACCAACTCCATGAGCTCATCAAAGGATGGAGACACCCAAAAGGTGGAGGGTTGAGACCTGAAAGCCTTCAGGAGAACTGACTCATCTTCAGAAGGGTTGGTGGACTTCCAGCCACCCCTCTGCCTAAGGATTTCTAATATCTCAGCAAATGAGATATCCTCAGAGGGGGGACTGTGAGTACCCTTCTGATTCACCAAGACGGTATCGGATGTGACAGACTCCTGTGGGGAGTCTAGGTGCTTCCTCTTATAGATTCTCTTCCTGGGAACCTCATCAGTGGGAATTTCTGGTGAGGTCTAGGAAGAGCAGGGGCCACCCAATGGGGCTTCCTGAGCCTCAGGGTCTCTATGTTTAGAAAGGATATGTGAAGCAGAAGTAGGACACAGGCACTTTTGGGGAGGAGGTAGTTGGACCTGAAGTTGTAGATGTCTTGGGAGACATCACTCTCCTCATAGTTTCAAAGGCACCTCTGCTCCGATGAGAAGGGACCGCTGGATCCGAAGAAACCACTGATCCCCTCGACACTGGCACAGTGGGCTCTGAACCAGAAGTAGGAGCAGAGCCCATCTGAGCTGAGGCCCAGAGTGACAAAGTCAGAACCGACATATCGGTCAGACTAGCCTCCCCGGACCCAACCGGAGTGCTGGTTCCTAGACTACTTGATCGGCGCTGAGGAAGTCCAAGTGAACGGGACTGATGGCACTGAGACAGGCATCGGCTCTAAAGGCTCAACAATCATCAGGTCTGACTCCTCTGGCTCTGAAGGACCGGTATGGCTCGGAGTAGGAAAAGAAGTCAATGGCATAACAGTTTGAGGCTCTGAAACCACCTGGGTTGGAGCAGACAAAAATTTAGTGAACGCCGGTGCCTGTAGCAACGTCTGCACCACACGATCCACATCCAAATCGGACAGGCTGATCAAGGACCAAGATGAATGGATGGATGGAGGCACTGACTGTAGAATAGGTGACTTTAGAACTTCAGAGACCGGTTCCAGGACTGGGGACCGGCACTGAAAAGACTAGAAGCTCGGCTCCGAGGACTGTGGAGCCGACGTCGACTCTTTTTTAGATTTTTTTCACTTCCGAAGAAGAAGAAGCCTTAGAAAACTTTGAAGACTTACTAGATGTACCCTGGTCACTTAAAGCTTCCTGAAATGACAGGCTTCAAGATAATACACACAATTAATGTGACTATCTGTCACAGACATTTTCTGTCCACATTTTGGACAATTTGTAAATTCTAACTTAGGATGCTTATCCTTATCCTGGTCAGCCATACTCAAGAATACAGTATACAAACAACAATCTACTGTACTTTAAAGAGACACACCCAAACAATTAGCAAAGTTAAACTATTAAAGCTAAGTTATAGAAATAAGCCCTAAATAAATGGGCTGAATAACAAAGTACTAAAATATTCAAAAACACACACACACTCACTAACCACTTATTTAACTACAAGCTATATAATGATTTTAAAGCACACCAAAGGGCAATGGAATCTTACAGACCTATAGAAAAAATGAGGCCAAAAGACAGAAGAAATATCTGTACTAACGAGCTAAAGGCTATCACTATTAAAGATTATCAAAAACTAACTCTAAATATCTTTAGAATATTTTTTTTAAATAACAATTTTCCTAAATAGTTTGAGAAAAGAATTATACTGGCCCGAGTTGTGCAAGGAACCTCCGATCTATTGCAGTGGCAAACTAGATTTGAGCTAACTCTAGGTGCTACATGGGATAGGGACTTGGCCTCGAGCTGTCTGAAGACATCGAACTTTGTAGTAGGCCAACTCGGAGCCAAGGATTGGCTCTGAACCCATCTGTAAGAATGAACGGTGAGACAGAACAACTTTATATGTACTATTTTTATCGAGAGAGTGATACCAGGCAGAATTATCTTTTAGACTGGCTAAAGCTAAGACAGTTGTGGTCTCTAATTAAAAAAAACTGCATTTCTGAAGGGGTAGGATAGAGGGGAGAAGGACAGTTACATTTAGTTTATTGCTGCAGCACTCTGGCCCAATTATGTTCTGCTTGTTCTTCGATATTTGTGTTGGTTACTACCCCTGTGGTCTGTACTGCACAAGTTCTCTGCTTTTCAGATGTTGCTCAAGTTCTGCAGAAAAGATTTTTCACATGTAATCATGTTTCACATCTCATCTAGTTAATGGGTGGAACCTTGTTGGGATCTTGTAAAGTAAATTCTGTCTACATTTGGACAAGCTGTTTTTGGTTCATAATTTGGTTGACTGCTTCTCTTATTACTCTGACACATGATTGATTTCCCATAGATAGAGGGCTGTTTTTAGAGTAAATCCCCATTCATCTCATTTGTAGTGTCAGTTTGCTTTGATTCTAGTCATTTAGAGCCGCATTGGGGCAGCGGTTAGCTTTGTCATCTCACAGCAAGACGTTCTCCGGATTGATTCTCGGCTGAAACACCTTGTGTGTGGATTCTGCATGTTCTCCCTGCGGTTGAGTAAACTTGATAAGACATATGCAGGTAGGTGTGTGAGTGTACCTTCTTAAAAGGTTGGGTGCCGGGCTGGAAACTTGACACCATAAAGAATTTACTGCCAATTTTTAGGAGTTCTGCTGTGGCGACCCCTAACCAGGAAAAGCCAAAAGACTTATTGTGGCATCTGGTGAGTTAAATGCCACACTGCATTTTGCAAGAGTAGCCAAAATTATTTGGGCTATTTTTTTAGAATAAAATGCTATGTAAATATTTTATTAAAATTATGTCCCATATAAATTTAATATTTCCGTGCATGATGTCACGTAAGGTAGTTGTCCATAGACTTTAATAGCACCTGTTTGTGCATGGGCAACTTGCATCCTTTAAGATCTATGAATACCTCTCTGTTGATGTCACTAACGGTAAAGATCAAGGTTGAACACTCAGTGTCATTGCAGCAAGGAAAATAGATTTGAAGTTTTTTAATTTTTTTAAACACGGAACTATTCAGTGATACAACGAAGATGCGAACTGGCACTTTATACACCGGATATATTAGCATAACAGTGTGACAAAATACCTTTTTTGCCTTTTCTGAGACTTTATTTGTGATCATTATCTTTAAGGGTCTCCCAACTGTGATCAAACTTCTTGTGCTGGTATCTCCAACAGTTACAACTTCTAGGCTGTATAAGGGAACTGTGTGTGAGAGAAACTGGCAGATCATTACATCTCTTATGTTTTGTTTACTGCTTTCTGCCATTTTTATCATTTACTACATCTGTTTACAATTATATTTTGGGCCTTTTAACAGGACTTTAGTATAGCCAGCAGTGTTACATTACCCAGTCACCCTCAGGTCTTCATGATGTAAACCCCCCCAACACACTCTTCATCTGTATCTTTCCTATGTAGACTTTGCTATGTAGTTGTCTTAACTGGTTAGTAAGATTTGGCATTAGGAAAGTGTGCATATTTTAATTTATGATAAGCTTCATGTGGCGTCATCGTAATTCCCCCCTCCCCCAAACACCACTTGTCCTGCTCATTGGGCAGACCAACCAGTAGTTAATTGAAAGTGTTTGTGGTCATTTGATAAGCTACTTTGTAGTAGTCAGTCTAGAGCTTGTATTCTGTTATCTGCCATTGCAGTTGCATCATGCCTGTGCAGTGTATCCTTGTCTTCTGTTATTTTTTAAGAGCCAGCAACTCTCTAATGAAGCTGTTTTTTGAAATACTGGCCGTTTTTAATTCCCTCACATTGTTCTGAACTAGTCCTGCCTTTCACTTGTGCTGTGCTGCTAAGAACTATCATGATACAGTAGGGAGTACTGGTATGTATAGTGTCCTGCCACTAAAAACTGCAATAATATGGCAGACGTGGAGCACGTGTTTGAAACAATCAGAGAAAAATCTGTATGTACATCCCCTGTCCTTGTGTCTGCAATTCTATTGCACTTGATAAGTTATTGAACCTTTTATTCTTTCGTAGTCCGTGTGAACATGTTAAAATCAACAGCTGTTTTGGCAGCTTTTCGCTCATTTAAAATAAGTAGTTTTTTACCTTTATACACTCAGGAAAATGTCAACAGATCTGGTGAGCATGATACAGCCACGCCAATGGGATGCACATCCATTCCTTGGCTGAAGAAAGACAGAATTCTGTACTCTTAAGTAGCAAGCTTGCCATGTGGTTTTCATGTTAGTTTCACTTATCTGCAGTCATTCTTCATAGGTTCATAGATTCATATCTTGGTACTAGGCTATCGGCTCTAGGGCCTATACAAGCCTAGCCATAACAATTCCCTGGCTATATCTTCCCACACTATTTACTTCCCTAGACCCCTGTCTAGCAGGGCGACTGACGTGATCCCTGGGGTGAATTTCCTTTCTCCCATCCAAACGTCAAGGTTCCTTTTGAAGAGGGCCAAGGAGGTGCTCTTCTTGACATGTATGGGCAGTCTATTCCAGAGTCTGGGGAGTCTCTGGATCAGGAACCTATCCCTCCAGCATGTTTTGTTTATTGTGATGATAAGGTTTAGATCCCTGGAGCATGTGGCTCTGAGGAATTAGAATTTCTTTAAGTGTAGCATGTCCAACAGCTCTGGGTTTGACATGGCCTTGTATGTTAAGCAGAGATCACCTCTGAGTAGATGATATGCGACAGAGTATAGCTGGACTTTTTTAAGGCGGTCAGCATAGGGCATCTGCTTTAGGCCTGTGATTCTTTTAGTGAGGTATTTCTGCGTCCTTTCCAGTTGTTGCAGATGTCTTGAGAGGTACATACCAAATGGGGAGTTGTATTCTATAATGGGTCTAATGAGGGATAAGTACAGTGGGACAATGGCCTCCTTTTTTCTGGATGAAAAGCTCTTAGTGTGCCACATAGAAGGATTTCCTGACTGTTGTGACGATCTGGTTACTGAAGGTGAGACCACTGTCCACCTATGTCCCTAAGTCTCTGATCACACTTTCGGTGTTTAGTGTACTGCCACCTATGTGGTAATTCACAGGTACATGTTTTTTCCCAAAGGGGATAACTATACATTTCTTGGCATTGAGCTTGAGCCCATGGCTCTGGCACCAAGCATCTGTTTCTGTAAGGCCCTTTTGTAGAGTATCCACATCATTTGGGGATTCAATAATGGCTCCCAGTTTGCAGTCATCTGCGAAATTTGTTAGCCAGAGTCCCTTAGTGTTGGCCTGTACTTCAGAGAAGTAGATGCCAAACAAGAGCAGTCCCAGGACTGAACCCTGAGGTACTCCACTTGTCACTTGTCTGGAGCTGGATTTGGAGTCAGCTACTTTTACAGTTTGGGTTCTGTCAGTAAGCAAGTTGGCCTACAACTTGTAAAACGTTCATAGGTTGGTACTAGGCTATCAGCCCAAGGGCCTATACAAGCCTAACCATAACAAATCCCTGGCTATTTCTTCCTACACTATTTACTTCCCTGGACCCCTGTCTAGTAGGGTGACTGACGTGATCCCTGGAGTGAATTTCCTTTCTCCCATCCAATCGTCAAGGTTGCTTTTGAAGAGGGCCAATGAGGCGCTCTGCTTGACATGTATGGGCAGTCTATTCCAGAGTCTAGGGAGTCTCTGGGTCAGGAACCTATCCCTCCAGCATGTTTTATTTATTGTGATGACAAGGTTTAGATCCCTGGAGCATGTGGCTCTGAGGGATTGGGATTTCTTTAGGTGTAGCATGTCCAACAGCTCTGGGTTTGACATGGCCTTGTATGTTAAGCAGAGATCGCCTCTGAGTAGACGATATGTGACAGAGTATAGCTGGAGTTTTTTTAAGGCGGTCAGCATAGGGCATCTGCTTTAGGCCTGTGATTCTTTTAGTGAGGTATTTCTGCGTCCTTTCCAGTTGTTGCAGATGTCTTGAGAGGAACATACGAAATGGGGCATTGTATTCTATAATGGGTCTAATGAGGGATGAGTACAGTGGGACAGTGACCTCCTTTTTTCTGGATGAAAAGCCCTTAGTGATGAGGTGTGCCACATAGAAGGATTTCCTGACTGTTGTGTCGATGTGGTTATCAAAGGTGAGACCACTGTCCACCTGTGTCCCTAAGTCTCATCACACTTTTGGTGTTTAGTGTACTGGCACCTATGTGGTAATTCACAAGTACATGTTTTTTCCCAAAGGAGATAACTATATATTTCTAGGCATTGAGCTTGAGCCCATGGCTCTGGCACCAAGCATCTGTTTCTGTAAGGCTGTTTTGTAGAGTATCAACATAATTTGGGGATTCCATAATGGCTCCCAGTTTGCAGTCATCTGCAAACTTTGTTAGCCAGAGTCCCTTAGTGTTGGCCTGTACTTCAGAGAAGCAGATGCCAAACAAGAGCGGTCCCAGGACTGAACCCTGAGGTACTCCACTTGCCACTTGTCTGGAGCTGGATTTGAAGTCAGCTACTTTTACAATGTGGGTTGTGTCAGTAAGCCAGTTGGCAACCCATCAAGTGGCATTGGGATTAATGCCCAGCTTAGTAAGTTTATCTACGATTCCACAGTGGGAGATGGTGTCAAAGGCCTTGGTGAGGTCCAGATAGGCTGTGTGGACCGCCTTACCCTCGTCCATGGCTCTGGAGACTGATTCAAAGAAGTCAATCAGGTTCAGGAGACAAAATCGGCCCTTCCTGAACCCAAACTGCATGGGGTCCAGTGTTTTAAGGTTGCCAATGTCTGTTTATAAGTTCCATGATAACACGTTCCATGGCCTTGCAGATCAGGCTCATCAGACTGATGGGGCGGTAGTTCCTGGGATCCAAGGTGGATTCCCCCCTTGTGGAGAGGGATTACTGTAGCTGTGCACCACTCAGTGGGCACGAAGCCTGAGGTGAGGGTATAATTAAACATGACACTTAGGTGAGGTGCCAGTTCATTTTGTAGTTCATGTAGTACACAGCCCGGGATGTCATCTGGTCCCATGGATGCTGTATTCTTAGCTTTAGTGCTGTTAACTGATTGATTGTTCTGGTTTGGATTTTTACTGGTAAACATTTATTGGGTTATAATGAGTTTTTGCAATGCTGTAACAGAAATATTCATAAGCATAAAAAGGCCTTTGATAGTGGAGTTAGAGGAGCTGCAACCTCTATGTACTAAAATATGGGGATACATTAGTTGCTTTTATGACATTTTTCTTTTTTTCTGGAATGGTAATTTTTTGCGGTTCCTGTAAACATTTGTGTGAACAAGATGGAAATTTCACAGAGGTATTTTTTTTTTTGGAATACACACTGCTTGTGGTATTACAGCAGTAACTTTTACTTTATCTGTAGGAAACTACTTGATTGTTATTTTTGCTTATAGATTGTTGGGGGTGAGATTGGCTGACAAAGGCCATAAGCATGACAGACCAGATAGTTATGTCCTAGCTGCCTTCCTTTTGAAACTGGACAGCATATCCCCTCTTTAATATAGGGTCTTCAGTATTAACAGGTGTTTGCTTCCACGCATCTGTTCAAGGTGCAGTGCTCTGCACTCTGATAGGACCAGTGAGTTGCCTTGACATCTGATAAACATACCCTGTCCTCTGGCAGGTGGCACTGAGCAGGTATACCTCACCTACCCCCCCTTACAGGTGAGTAAGCCTTAACTGCTTATTCCCATCCCTCTCCAACCACTTCCTGCTGTTTGAAATCAGTTCAACTAGGGCACAGTCAAAACTTTATCTCACTGTGCCATAGTGCAGTTTTAGAAAATGTGCTTTTTATTCTGAGTTTATCAGAGAAAGTATTACTCATAAATTGTTAACCCACCCGAGTACACTGTTGATAGTATACTCATTCCCATCAGTAGGAACTGGTAATTTTCAAAAAAAAAATGCATGCCAAGCTAATGAAGTATGTCTAGAAGGACAATTACATACATCTTGGTGCTTAGTTACCAGACCTATTAACTTAATGGCCTATTGCTTTGCTGCTGCAGAAGTCTTGAGTGAGACAGACAGAAAAAAATCTTTTGTGTAGCTGTAGAAAATATACTGGCACAATAGCACTGTTTAGGGGAATTATTGCTGTAGTGTTACTAGTGAGTTGCTCTTGAATTGTAAGAAAATGGTGGTGATAACTAGCAAGTGATTCATGGACAGGAAAAGAGTTATTCAATTGAGTCACTAATAAGCTTTTATTCAATGCATCTGAATTGAATACCTAATGCAGCTAACCTCTTTGTTCAACCCCCCCCAGCCAGCTGACAGCACTGTTGTACAGACACCTACAGACCATACAGGTGCACGCCCACTCTGTGTGCGCATGAGCATCTGCATGTACACCCCCACACAGGTGAATGTGCACATGCAGACACACATATGCACACAGAGAATGGAAAAGGTACCATGCATCTCTGACCCAACCAGACAGTCTCGACCCCGGGAGGTCTCAAGTGCCAAAAGCTCGGAGATACTCAAGACGGTTCTCGAAACCCGAGATGAAGATGCTACCAGAACTGAGTCAGTCGGAGCCGGGAGTGTCAGGATCGAAGGCTTCAAAGGCTCATCAATAGCTGGAGGAAGAGGGTATGAGGGGGTCATAGGATGGACAGTTTCGACACTGGTTTGGCTTGGAATTGAAGACAATCCTCTCACCAGAAGTAGCTGATCCACTAGTCTCATAATATCTGCCTCTGATAGACTCTTAGCAGAATGTACAGATGCAGTGGAAGGAGATCTTGGGGGTCTCACTTCCAGAAATGGAGTACCTCTAAATGGGGCCACAGATGGGGAATAGGAAGTTCTTGGGAGCACAGGAATCCCCGATTGCTTAGATACTGATTTATCAGTAGGTACCGAGGTAGAGGTTGTCGGCTCCGAAACCAGCTTAGTAGATGTAGTCAACTCCTCTGGTGTCAATGAACTCTTCGGTACCGAGGAAGATTTAGCTATTTTTCTAGTCGGTTCCGAGGACTACGGAACCGAGGAAGGTCTTTTCTTTGAACCATGGGAAGAAGATAATGATGAAGTATTAGTTTTCTCCCTGGACTCAGAGATGGCCTTGTCGAGGGTAGATTTAAGAAGCCCTTTCAAAATTAGTTTGTTTTTTTCTCTCTGTTAAAGTGCAGGTAGAAAACCCGTGACATATCTCACAATTCTCTTGTAAATTAATCTTTCTAAGACAGTATACACACACAGGGTATGGCCATCTGAGTTGGGCATTTTAACCTAACATTTCTTACACCTCTTGAACTTGGAGGTGCCCTTAGAAGGTTTTGGAGAAGAAAGCTTCTCTTGTTGATCCGCCATAATCAAAAAAGGAGCTGGTAGAAGTACTAAGAATTACAATGATTTAAAGAATGAAGAGAGAGAAAAGAGAATTATATAAAATAAATAGAAATCACAATAACTAGGTCAAGGCTCGAGAGAATGAATGAACATGTCTGGTCTGCGAAACAGCAAATGAGATCTGAGGTAATCTTTGTGAGGGGCATTATGTGTAGTGCTTGGCTTGAGAGTTTGGAGAGTGCAAGCTGAAAGATATGACCGAGTTGGTTCCGAGGTTTGGAACCGAACCCACTGTTAAGGATTGAGTGAAGATTGACATCATCAGATCAGAGGTTCCACAACAACCATAATGTCACGACAGGAAGAAAAGGGAGGGGGAAGGAGTGCAGGAGGTTGAGGAAGAATGAAAATGGACAACACCAATGCAGAGTTATGGCAAATACATAACTTTTATATCTGATATTGCCATTTGCATTCATTCCTCAACTGATAGGACAGAGTCCCCAACTACATGAACTTTGGGTGGCCCTCATGGAATGATATTACACAGTACTACAGAATGAAAGGCAGTCCTGCTTCTGGAAGTCAAAACCAATTTATAATAAGCAGTAAATGTCTGAGCATTAGACCATGTAGCTGAGGCACAAATGTCATCAATTGAACTCCTGGACCAGAAAGTGGATGAAGTCGCCATGGACCTGGTGGAGTGTGCTTTAGAAGGTTTGGGTAATGATAAAGCAAGTTGGCCATAAGGAAAAGAGATGTAGTCTGTCAATCATATGGCTAAAGTAAATTTAGAAACTGGTCTACCCAATTTTGGGGGGAGAATGACAAACAATTGATCTGTCCTTCTGAAATATTTTGTTCTATGGAGATAAAAGTGGAGCTGTCTATGGAAATCCAAGAGATAAAGCATCTATTCACCTTTATTAGTGAAGATGGGAAAGAAAACAGGCAAATTAATGACTTAGTTAATATTAGCCTCCAAAGCTATTTTGGACAGGAAAGATGGATTGGTCCATAAGATAACTCTATGTTTGCGAAAGATCAAATGTGGGGATTTTGAAGAGACAGCCTAGTACTCAGATACTCATCTCACAGATGTAATAGCTACTAGAAAAGCAGTTTTCCAAAATAAAAAGTTTAGGTCAGATCTAGCCGATGGCTCAAATGGACTCTGAATTAAACCTAGCATTAAAATCGTTAAATCCAGGGTGGGGTAGGATCCTTCACTGGGGGCCTCAGCAAAAAGGTATCTTTAAGGAAAGCCTTGCACAATTTTGAAGAAGTTAAAGAAGAAGCATTTTCACCTAATAAAAATTAGATATTGCTGCCAATTGCACTTTGATAGTAGGGAAACACTTCCAGAAAAATAGATATTAAAAACTAAAGGACAGAAGAAATGGGGGCAGTGAATGGGTCTAATTGCCTTTGGAGAGTCCAAAAGGAGAAACTCTTTCATTTACTCTTGTAGAACTTCCTGGTAGAGGTCTTCTGAGATGATACTAATATATGTCGGACCGGGGAGGAAAGCATGGGCTGTTAGCTATCAATGGAATTGGAGAAACCATACGTTCAACTTGAAACCTGCAATGCCCAAGGGAGCCATTCCCATGGGATGAGACAGAAGGTCTGGACTGGGGTCCAGTATCCAAGGTGGATATCAAAAGTGAGACCAAAGGAAAGGGAACTACATTTGACAAGGCCAAAAGGGGTCAATAAGGATAACTGTGTTCAACCGAAGTGCCTTTTGTAAGAATTTGGTAATTAGAGATATTGGGGGGGGGGGGGGATAAGTGTAAAGAAGACTGGAGGGCCAAATATGGACTAGAGTGTCTCTTGATAACTCCCCCGGGGGGGGGGGGAGGGATCAGGGCAAAGAACCTGCTGCACTTGTTGCTGTGGGGAGAGGCAAACAAATCCCAGCAAGGTTTACTCCATCAATAGAAAATCCTCTCCACCAACAACTGATTGAGAAACTACTCTTGAGGCATCAGCATGGACCTGCTGAATTTGTCGACCAGCTCACTGGATTTCCCCAGGATGTGCATTGCCATAAGAAAGTGGTTAGAGGAGATTGTCCACTGCCACATTCTTATTGCCTCTTGACAAAGGGGATAAGATCGGGATCCCCTCGTTCATTGATGTATCAGACTACAGACATGTTGCCTGTTTGAATTGCAATCATCCAGAGAGGAAAGGTATTCTGAAGGGCCTGCAATGCTAGAAGTGCTGCTGTCACCTTTAGGACACCGATATGTGAATTGTTCTCTTCTAGGGACCACGTGCCTGTGACCTTCCTAAGAAATGCCCCCACCCCACCCCAACTGGGAGGTGTCAGTGGTTAATGTGCTAATGGGGGTGAAAAACAAGACAGCAGCCTTGAGAAACTTCATCCAACTGAATCCACCAATGCAGGTGACCTTTGCATACTTGTGTGAGTTTGACTGGTGAAGCTAAAGAATGGCAAAGAACTGACCACTGAACAGCTAGAGTCCACTGAAGAATGCATATATAAAAGCATACAATAGGAACCAAGGTTATGGCTGCTGCCATCAACTCTGAAGTCTAAAGAATCAACCTGGCTGGAGGAGAAGGGTGTGAGATAACTTATTTTACTTGACACCTGATGGTCCATGCTCTGTTCAGTGGAAGGGACACCATCTGACCAACTCTGTAAGCACCTATGAATTTCAGGCTCCAAACAGGTTAAAGGTTTGATTTGCAAAATTTGACAATGATGACTAGGGAATGACATAACTGGAACTATAAAAACGAGAAACGGCAACAAACTTGTAAATAAGACACAAACCAAGTCCGGTGCACAGAGTCTTCCCACCGTTGGTAACAGTTCAATAAATCCACTTTAAACAGTAGAGAAAAGTAGTAACCAAAGGAGCACAGGCTAAAGTTGGTTAAAAATTTATTTTAAGCGCTTTTCGTCTGCCTTAAAACACAAGACTTCATCAGAAACTACATTCAAGTCAAATAACCCGCCATTTATATGCACAGCTGATCTACCAAATCACATTACTTAAAGACACAGTAGGAAAAATAATAAAGAACCGTCAGGGACTTAAAAACAATATACGCTCTAATCCTAACACCAACCATTTCAGTACCCATTAATACACATTAGTTATTGCATAAAATAACATAACATAACAATAAATATAAATATCGAGAAAGAATAAGAAAGTGTGAATATACATGTTAGAACCAACTGTCAACCCATAAACAGTAATGATAACATTAACAAGGAAGCGGTCACTGTTCTACAGTAAAAAAAAACATAAAGAATAAATGTAAAAAGTAGAAAGTAAATATTAAGTAAATATCCATGAAATCATCAAATAAACAAATCACTATTTGTTTGAAAAAACTCATAGGAATGATTTTATTGTCTTTATTATTTTTATTATTATTATTTTTCCTACTGTGTCTTTAAGTAATGTGATTTGGTAGATCAGCTGTGCATATAAATGGTGGGTTGTTTGACTTGAATGTAGTTTCTGATGAAGTCTTGTGTTTTAAGGCAGACGAAAAGTGCTTAAAATAAATTTTTAACCTACTTTAGCCTGTGCTCCTTTGGTTACTACTTTTCTCTACTGTTTAAAGTGGATTTATTGAACTGTTACCAACGGTGGGAAGACTCTGTGCACCGGACTTGGTTTGTGTCTTATTGACATAACTGGAGCAAGTAGTCCCTGAATGTTTTGAGGAGATACCTGCTTGGGGGCAGTGAGGAGCCAGTCATCTAGGTATGGAAACACTCAGAATCCTAGCATTCTCAAATGAGCTGATACCACTGCCATACATTTCTTATACACCTTGAGGGTTGTCATGAGACCAAATGGCAGGGCTCTGAACTGAGAGTGGCTGGCCCCCAGCTGAAAGCGCAGATATCTCCGGGAACATCTGTTCACCTTGATATGATAGTACACATCCTGAAGATTGATGGAGCACATCCAATCATCCTTTCATACAAATGGCACAATGGACTGAACTACGACCATTCAGAACTTTGAGTTCTTTACAAACTGATTCAGTTTGCTGAGATCCAGAATTGGTCTCAGGTCCCCTGTTTTCTTTGTCACTAAAAATAATTTTGAGTAGGTTATGAATCCTTTCTGGTCTGGTGGGACCTCTTGCATGACTCTTTTGTCTAGCAGCTTTTGAATTTCTAGAGCTACTGTCTCCTTTTGGCTGGGTGGAATGTTGGGTAGCCTTTTCCTTTTACTTGGAGACATTTGTGAAAATGGTATGAAATAACCTCTGGATATGATTTTCCGCACCCAATTATCTTTTGTGATTGACCTCCAGGTGTTTGGGTGCAGAGACAAGTGCCCCCCAACTGCCTCCAGAGATGAGCTATCAGGCAACTGTTCAGGAGTGCTGAAAAGGTTTATCTGAGAAGGTGTGTCAGAAACCATAGTTTTGCAGGCCTCCTCTGCTGTGAGGATGATGCCTTCCATTAGAACTCCCCATCTGCCTCTGGGGACACCGGGACTGTAGTACTCAGGACTGTACAGTAAATTTGTAAAATAAATATGTAGTTATCCAGTATATGAGGAAATCATTATAAGAATATGCAGAAAATGTAGCAGAAACACCATTTGCTCTGGTATGTGAAGTTTAATCCTAAACAACACTCACACAGATATAGATATATAAAGCTGCAATGTTATAGACAAATGTTATACCAATAAAGCAACAGAAAATACTAACATAGTGGATAACAAAATTTAAAATACAAGCCAGCATTACCTGGCTTTGTGGCACAGAGGGATGAAGTATTGTCTATGACCCAAGTAACTAGGATTCAATTAGTGACCCTAGCAGTGGAGGAATCAGGCGGGAAAGGGAAGAATTAAGTGGCATGGCCTTCTCTCCTCTCTGGTGAAGAAAACTCGATCTTTTGCTTTTGGAGAGCCCAAAAGGAGAAACTATTTAATTTACTCTTGTAGAACGTCCTGGTAGAGGTCTTCTGGGATGATATTAATATCTATGGGACCGGGGAGGAAAGCATGGGCTGTTAGCTATCAATGAAATTGGAGAAACCATGCGGTCAACTTGAGGCCTGCAATGCTCAAGGAAGCCATTCCCATGGGATGAGAGAGAAGGTCTGGATGAGGTCCAGTTTCCAAGGTGGATATCAAAAGTGAGACCAAAGGAAAGGGAACTACATTTGACAAGGCCAAAAGGGGTCAATGAGGATAACTGTGTTCTTTAACCAAAGTGCCTTTTGTAAGAATTTGGTAATTAGAGATATCAGGGGGGATAAGCGTAAAGAAGACTGGAGGGCCAAATGTGGACTAGAGTGTCTCTTGATGACTCCCCCCGAGGGGGATCAGGGCAAAGAACCTGCTGCACTTGTTGCTGTGGGCAGAGGCAAACAAATCCCAGCAAGGTTTACTCCATCAATAGAAAATCCTCTCCACCACCAACTAATTAAGAAATCACTCTTGAGGCATCATAATGGACCTGCTGAATTTGTCGACCAGCTCACTGGATTTCCTCAGGATGTGCATTGCCATAAGAAAGTGGTTAGAGGAGCTCGTGCACTGCCACATTCTCATTGCCTCTTGACAAAGGGGATAAGATCAGGATCCCCCCATTCATTGATGTATCAGACTACAGACATGTTGACGGTTTGAATTGCAATCATCCAGAGAAGGAAGGTATCCTGAAGGGCCTGCAATGCTAAGAGTGCTGCTGTCACCTTTAGAACACTGATATGTGAATTGGTCTCTTCTAGGGACCACTTGCCTGTGACCTTCCTAAGAAATGCCCCCACTCCTCCCCAACTGGGAGGTGTCAGTGGTTAATGTGCTAATGGGGGTGAAAAACAAGAAGGCAGCCTTGAGAAACTTTATCCAACTGAATCCACCAATGCAGGTGACCTTTGCATACTTGTGTGAGTTTGACTGGTGAAGATAAAGAATGGTGAAGAACTGACTAATGAACAGCTAGAGTCCACTGAAGAATGCATATATAAAAGTAAGCCATAGGAAACAAGGTTATGGCTGCTGCCATCAACTATGAAGTCTGAAGAATCAACCTGGCTGGAGGAGAAGGGTGTGAGATAACTTGTTTTACTTGACACCTGATGGTCCACGCTCTATTCAATGGAAGGAACACCATCTGACCAACTCTGTAAGCACCTATGAATTTCAGCCTCCAAACAGGTTGAAGATTTGATTTGCAAAATTTGAAAATGATGACTAGGGATTGACATAACTGGAGCAAGTAGTCCCTGAACTTTTTGAGGAGATGCCTGGTTGGGGGCAGTGAGGAACCAGTCATCTAGGTATGGAAATACTCAGAATCCTAGCATTCTCAAATGAGCTGCTACCACTGCCATACATTTCTTATACGCCTTGAGGGTTGTGGTGAGACCAAAGGGCAGGGCTCTGAACGGAGAGTGGTTGGCTCCCAGTTGAAAGTGCAGATATCTTTGGGAACATCTGTTTAGCTTGATATGATAGTACACATTCTGAAGATTGATGGAGCACATCCAATCATCCTTTCATAGAAATTGCACAATGGACTGAACCATGACCATTCAGAACTTTGAGTTCTTTACAAACTGATTCAGTTTGCTGAGATCCAGAATTGGTCTCAGGTCCCTGTTTTCTTTGTCACTAAAAAGAATTTTGAGTAGGTTATGAATCCTTTCTGGTCTGGTGGGACCACTTGCATGGCTCTTTTGTCTAGTAGCTTTTGAATTTCTAGACCTGCTGTCTCCTTCTGGCTGGGTGGAATGTTGGGAAGCCTTTTCCTTTTACTTGGAGACATTTGTGAAAATGGTATAAAATAACCTCTGGATATGATTTTCCACACCCAAGTATCTTTTGTGACTGACTTCCAGGTGTTTGGGTGCAGAGACAAGTGCCCCTCAACTGCCTCCAGAGATGAGCCATCAGGCAACTGTTCAGGAGTGCTGAAAAGGTTTATCTGAGAAGGTATCTCAGAAACTATAGTTTTGCAGGCCTCCTCTGCCGTGAGGTTGATGTCTTCCATTAGAACTTCCCATCTGCCTCTGAGGGCCCTGGGACTTACAGAACCACGTTTTCTCCCTCCTCGCTAATTCCTGGTAAAGGATCTCTGAGAAGTATAAAAATGGATCCCCCACAGCAGACAAGTTCTTTCCATCCTGCTCACTCCAGGAAAGCGTTTCCTTAACAGTTGGGCCAAACAAGGATGATCCATCAAAAGGAGCACTGATGAATAAAGACTTTAATGGCTCCACAAAGTTTCACAAGCACATCCAAGCATGTCTCTTTATGGCTAAGCTTGAACCCGCCACCAGTGAGGTTTCCTCAGCAGCATGGGAAATTAATCTCATGGACACATTAGAGATGGACTGACAGGCAGCCAGCTGTGGAGAAAGCTTTTTATAGTCATCCACAGATAGGGACCTGGAAAGCTCTTTAGTCAAATCCCTTTGCAGCCTGATGAAATGTGCCAAATGGTTCAGTGACTGTAAGGCAAAGATCGCTGAGGCATAAATGCACTTCCCGCATCTGTCTAGTGCCCTCGACTAACCATTAGGGGGATGGACAGAGGAGCTCTGCTTTGCCGCCAAACCATGGCATCAACTGGGACATCCTTGTTCCAGTGAGGCCTGTCCTGGGAGGATCAAGACACTTATAACAGTGGGGGATGGGTTCGACTGTATCAGGTTCATTCCATGCCCAACAAGAGACTTAATCTATAAGCTCATGAGCTGGGTGGAGGTCACCATAGATGTAGATGGGCCAGACCTGAAAGCTTCTAGGAACACTAACTCCTCCTGGGAAGGGGAATTGCAGGACTATCCACTTTTCTACCTGAAAATTTCTAAAATGTCTCTAAAGAAGACATCATCTGGTGGAGACCTTGGGGACCCCTCCCCTTCATCGAAGCCAGTGTCTTTGGTGAGTGATTCCTGAGGTGAATCTATGTGTCTCCTATTGCATGTTCTCTTTTGGGGAGCCTCCCCAGTAGGATGGTCTAGAGAGGTGTCTGAAGAGACTGGATGCTTGATCAGGTCAGCTGTCCTTGCAGGATAGATCTGTCAGGATCAGAGCTTGGACTCAATGGTGGCAGGGCTGTAGAATACAAAGAAGAATGAGTAGTCATGTCTCTCAGAAGAGACAAGGCCCTCTTCACCACCAAAAAGGGAGAAGGTCTGGGAGAAACCATAGCTGGCTGCATCAGAGCCAAAGCCCCTGATGCTACCATGTCTCAACCCTGCCTGGATCCCTGTCCCAAGGAGGGAGGTGGACCCGCGCTATCCAATGCTGAAACCCTGGGGGGAGGGAGTGATGGTTCTGACAACCTCAGAGTTGAACCAAGCCCCCACACCTGCTACCAACACTTTGGTTCTGAGACTTGTCCTGTTGCAAGGGGATTGGTGCTGGAGGGGTCAGAGAAGCAGTTGGAGTCAATGACCTAGCTGTCTTCATATCTAACGCAGACACTATCAGGGTTATCAGATCAGAGAGCTCCAAAATTGCTGGTTGGATTGGAGAAGGAAAAATTACAGTGTGGGAAACAGAAGGGAGGCTCGCAGATCCAATGGGACATGGAGACGGGAAAATACCATCCGAATCTGAGCTCTGAGGAACTTCCTCATCATCCTACCCATATCGGCTTCAGAAAGGCTCTAGGAGAACCTAATGGAGGAAGTAGTAGACTGTGGCCGGGACTCTCTCCTTAGGATATCTTGGAGGAAAGGAGAGTGGAGCCAAGTAGACAGAGACTCCAGAGAGAACCTGGGGGACTGGGTCTTCGGAGACTTTGACTTCGGATCTGAGGGTGTCAGATACGACTTTTTCTGTAATTTAGCAAGAAGCTTCAAAATTGGAGCTGATTTGGTGAGTTTGACAAGTGGGTGGGAGACTGCTTCCTGGATTCGTTTGCCTCCAATGTTCTTTTGCAGGGTTTGAGCCCCTGAAACAGGAACTGAGAGAGAAGAAGAATGTAAGAGACCCTTTAGGACCAGTTTGTTACACTGGTCACTAAGAGCCCTGATGTTGCAGCCAGCACAAATCTTGCATTCAGTCTCTTAAGTGGGCAGCACCCAGACAATAAACACACTCCATGTGGGCATCATATTTGGGGCTCTCCTGCCCACAGGTAATGCAGTTTCTAAACCCAATGGGTTTATCAGCCATAGTAGCAAAAAAAGAAGGGCTAACTTTATTTCAGTTATACAGTTTAAGTTAGTGGGGGGTTTTTTTGGAAACTACCAACAATGGTAGAAAAAGATTACCCTCTGAAGGGTAGGAAGAAATAGATGAGAGGAAAGCAAGAAAATACCAACAATGGTACAGAGAACTTCTGAGGGTAAGCCTAAAGTAGGAAAAGTAGCAGAAAGAAACAAAACTTAATCCTGACATGACAGAACACACACACAAAAAAAAACACACACAGTAAGGGAGGAAGAGGTGGTGAAAAAAGATGGAACTACAAGGAGGGTAGAAAAGAGGTTACACTTACTTGTAAAAACTACTCCCCAAAGCTCAATGAGAAGGATCTGCATCTGTAGAGATATGGCGCCAAAGAGATCGGAGGTATTGGAGGGTAACTGGGCCATAATGGGTAAAGAGAGGACCTCATGAGTTGGATCTGAGTGTCTAGTAAATGTAGCCGAGCTGGCTGTGAGGACAGATCCATGACCCATCGGTTCTGGAAAAAAAATGAAAACATCATCAAATCATGTGTTATAAAATCACATTGAATAAATACAGGACTGTAGTACTAAGGACTGTACAGTAAATTTGTAAAATAAATATATAGTTATCCAGTATATGAGGAAACTATTATAAGAATATGCAGAAAATGTAGCAGAAACACCCTTTCCTCTGGTATGTGAAGTTTAATCCTAAACAACACACACAGATATGGATATATAAAGCTGCAATGTTATAGACAGAAAGTTATACCAATAAAGCAACAGCAAATACTAACATAGTGGATAAAATTTAAAATACAAGCCAGCATCGCCTGGCTTTGTGGCACAGAGAGATGAAGTATTGTCTATGACCCAAGCAACTAGGATTCAATTAGTGACCCTAGCAGTGGAGGAACTAGGTGATAAAGGGAAGAATTAAGTGGCATGGCCTTCTCTCCTCTCTGTATGGTGAAAGGGGGTTGCACATGCCCAGTAAGCACATGGAATGGTATGATGTCTCAGATGGGGACCAGTGAAACCACATCCTGTGCTTTGAGGGTTGTGTTGCTTTCACATGTCTCTTACATTACTAAGGGATCACTCAGCACTTACAATCCATTGGCTTTCATTTCCTTGCAGAACCAAGTGTTTAACAGAGATACAGGACCAAAGGAAGACTCTTAAACCATCCTTGAGGCTTGTCTAAATGATGACTCATCTGGAAACTCTCACCATCAGTGATGAGGGAATGAATGGGTTATGGCTGAGAGGAGGTTGATAATCTGCAGGCAGTTGGAGTAAAAACTGCAAAAAAAAAAAAAAAAAAAAAAATATATATATATATATATATATATATATATATATATAAAATAAAATGGCATCATTAGAATAGCTAGAGAAGCCTGCAAAGTTGTAGAGGTAACAAAACTATGTAAAAGTCCCAAAACCAGGAAAGGACAGAGGGTAGTTTACTGATGCGTTGACCTCTGATGTTGTGGTAAGTACTTTAAATTTATGTACTATCTTCTTTGTGAAGGATCACTGTAAAAAATATCTCATAACTTTTATATAGATTCCAAAGCAGTACTTGTTTGTGTAAATGGAAAGTTATAAAAAATAAATTACATTAGTAATGGTAGTAGTGCCGTGGTAGCATTGTTGCCTCACTGTAAGATGTTGTCCTGTTCAATCCCCAGTTAGGGCGTCTTCTGTGTGGAGACATGCGTGAATGGGCATGCCTTCGTTGAAGGTTGTGCGTCAGGGCTGGCAACTCGGCATGTAAAAATCCACTGCCAGTCATTAGCGGACCGGAGTTCTGCTGTGGCGACCCCTAACTGGGAAAAGCCGAAAGACACAGCAGTGACAGGTCAAGTCTTATAAAAGCTGTGCTACATATTAGTCAAACTGATGGAATGAATAGACAATGTAAAGATTTTAGTCTATATTCTTTGACAAAAGTCATAGCATTAATAATAATAGACAGTGTGAGATCCAGTACTGTGGCTATGTAACAGTAAAAGGAAGAAATACACAAAGGTATGTTTTGCTTATGCTTCTACTTAGAGTCACAGATGAATTGGCCGATGTCTATTCACTGTGTTCTGGATCTAAACAGAGACTCACAGACCACAAAAATGCTTAGGTGAGAAGCTGTTCCAAGCAGTGCTTTCTTTCCTTTCACCATCATCTGCTATTTGAGAAAACAGCCCACCTACTGTAAACATATTGTCTGCCACCGAGCATTTTCCTTATACTTTGATCCACTGAGGAGCTGTCTATAGCTTCCCTTCTGTGTACACAAAATATTACACAGGGATGACACAGACAGATCCAATCCAGGTGTAGGTCCTGAAATGTTGATCTACATGACTTACTAAGTTATGTTATGAGCAGAATAACATGGCTGAAATTATTTGAGGCTTACCACCACCACCACCAAAGAAACAGCATTGGGTACACCATTATGTTGTCCTTTGCCACTTGATGTTTGAGAAGACTAAATGGAATAACTAGGGGCCACAGCACACCACCTCTGTATGTGACCACATTTACAGCTATACTCAGTATATTCCACCAGTGCTATGCTTTTGCAGCAGATTTTCAATGATACTACAATGTATACAAAAGCAAATAAAATAAATATGATGCCCGCAGCTCTGCCTTATGGTAATAAATGTCCTGTTAGGTAACTCACCATTGTGATGTAGCACAGCTGCCCAAGTTATCTGTGAACAACTCACCTTACATCAAGTCACTGAAGCGGCACTTTTTATTGTGAATGTTATGTACATCTCTTACTTTTTAGTTTGCCTACATCTAGTTCTGGATGATAATGTTCAGCTGATTAAATCTGGTAAACTTCTGCATTATGTGACACTGCTGTAGATATGCAATGTTATTTTGGTATGAACTGCAGTGCTTGCATCTTCCACATTACTTTTCTGCATGGATAACTCATACCCTGCATACATACACAGCATTCAGGGCTTACACTGCTCTGCTATGGACATGTCATTGAATTTTGCAGATTTCCAAGCACTGGTATTTCGTGACTTTTTGTTCGTGGATGATGGATGTTTTTTGAGAAGAGTTCACATATGGTGTGCAACACTGTAGCATCCAAAACTGCCAAACATCTGCATTCTGGAATCTGTCATTTATTCAATTTGCACTCTTCTAGTTTCGATTTTCTTTCTTTTCTATGTGTTATGAATGATTTTTGTTCATCCAGTTTCATTCAATGGACTTGCAGCTCAGTGAGTTTATGCATTCATCCATTTTCAATCTTGAGTTGCATATGTAGCATTTTCACTTCTTCCACAAGTAGGTTATCACTTGCTTATGTATAAAAAAGGTAGCTTGTATGAAAGAAACAGGTGTCATAATTCTCCAAAGCAAGGAAAGTTAATTAACCTGTTTATACATTCACTCTTATCAACATTCACAGATTGAAATATTCAGTATTTTGAGACAAAAAATATATTCTGACTGACAATATTATTCTCTGTATACAGTCAGATTACCAGTTAATGTAATATTAACTCTTTCCTTAGGAAATACACCAATGTAAGGTGGATGCGTTAGACTAACTAAAATTCAGCTGGCTCTTTGAAACCCAGACATGTGTTTGGTTAATGAGCCTGGCACCTCAGAAGCTGGTAAAGGGATGGTAAATGAAATGCTATTTTGTAGGCTTCCCTACTATGGGTAGGGGAGGGTTTCTCATCACAAAATAATAGCCTTCAGTGGTGAGATTGACAGTATCTATCCTGGCTTAATAATACTGAGGCATGTAGTGATAGACGTTCTCAGTCTTGAAGGACATACAGCACTCGACAGTAGGTGTAGAGGCAGAGTATGGACAGGGCGTAACAAAACAAATTCCCAGCAGCAGCAAGTATGATGCTTTGTTAAGATACCTCAATCACCTCTCTGTCTACCTGATAAATATCAGACCAGATTTGTGCAGAGTCAGCTAACTTGACAGAGAATTGATACCAATGGCAGCTGATGGTCAGCTGCATATGGGCCAAGAAAAAAAATATATAAAAGAATAAAAATTCCATTTGAGGGTCTAAATCATCATGCTTAAAAACACCCAGTTCTGGAAATCAATGAAAAACTGACTTGCTGATTTGCTGGAATTATAGGTTTAACAGAGATGAAAATTAACTAGCGCTATTATTATTATATTATGATGAACACACCAAAGAATACAGAAAATGAAACAGGAACCTGATGATTATGTCTTGTGTTGTAGAAACATATTAAGTGGTCCAAAGTGTTACAGTGACATGCATGGACTAACATCAGGTCATATAGTAACCAATATAAATGGAATAGGACTAGTTTCGTATTAGTGACCATTTATTGCCTTCATACTATTAAATTCTGTGAGATAAGTAGTAGTTTAGATTAAAAAGCATTTGTGTAACAATGCTGGTTTAATGGTAAAATGATAGTACTGACTAAGGCTCAGAACTACTCAAAGAAAACCTGGATCTACATTGAGATAGGAAGTGAGCCATTGCAGATGTGATAAGTGGTATTAAAGTGTTAACTAAAAGAACTGTTGAAGGTTAAATAAATACTAGGCAACTATGCAGGATGTAATATATACTAGTAAAAATACATCTGCAAAAGTTCCATGAATAAATTCAGATTTGATTGTGATTAACATAATATTTATGATACACAGTAAATTAGCTTTATTTTGTTATAGTAGTTAAATTGTACATTTAAAAAAAAACATGGCATACAAAAGTATAGAGTTTCAAGAGGTTAATAAGCACTGGAAATTGAATCTATGAAGTTATGTGAAACATACAGCAAACCATCAAGTGTCTGTTGAGACTAAGTTTAAAACTCTGTTTCTGGCCAAAGTCGAGCAAACTTTATAGACAATACTAACACACACACACACACATATATATATATATATATATATATATATATATATATAGTTGAAGGGTAATATGTTTGTGTATGTACTTGAGCCGGAATATAGTAAGTGTTGGTATCCTGTGTGTTTTCAGTATTATGAGATTCAGTATTTTGAGTTTTCAGTATTTTGAACTTTCAGGATTTTGGTCTCAGGATTTTGAGCTTGGTCTCAGGATTTTGAGCTTTCAGGATTATGTAGCATATATATATATATATATATATATATATATATATATATAAATAACTCATAAAGTAGTGACTTAAAACCAAATCATGTAACTAATATATAATGTGATATTTATTGGCAATATTTTGTGAGGAAATGATTCTTGAATGTATAAACTGTTACCTTACAAGGATACCAAAAAGTACTATACTGTGAAAGGAAACTATAATTTTCTTTTCTTTTGAGACCACAACAAAGAAGAATTATCTTCTCAGCTAGGTCTGTGGAGGTTAGTTTACTGGCTTCATTCACGCACATCTTTTAGATGATGTAAAATTACTTTGAAAAAGATAGACTGTTAAGTGATAATTTTCCTAAGAAATTGTGTACGCTTACCCTCTTCTTGAGCAGTTTTTAAATAATCAGGTGTAAGCTGGCCAAAAGCAGAACTAGCAAGCCAAGTGTGTCTAAAAACTGGCCATTTATATATTCTGGGTATTTTTCAGATCTGATCGATGCAGGTTTTCTGAACGCTACACTGATCATAGCGGCCATGGTGTCTACCAAATTATATGAGCACATTAGAGTATACCAGCTTTGTCAGCATTTTTACGAACTGTGGGAAACCATCGTTTTCTTTAGTGTCCGACAATATTTGCAAAACACTCTGTATTTCTCTCCTTTCCCCAAATTAATTCTGATGGATAATCATACAGGTAAAGTAATTTACAGCAGTAATTGTTAATATACTTGAGTTGTACAATTTGTCTTTAGATCTACCCATTATCTGCCCATTAAATGGCAACGTAGAAATAGGTAAAGTTTTGCTGAAAGGACAATTGTATGGTACAACTAGCTTAGCTAGGTCAGAATGAACACTGAAACAAATCTGACCTATATTAAACCTACAACTTAAAGGATGATGCCCAAGTGTGTGAGTATACCCTGTGTTTAATATTCTCATGTGTGTAAAACAAAGTTGAATTCTGACAATCGGAAAATGTGTGTGTATAACACATCTATGGAAAAGACTGTATAGAGTGGGCCATTTGAATGACTGTTCATATTTCTAATGGTTTTGTTAAAGGGAAGGTCTTGGAAGAAGAGATTATGCAGATGGAAAGGAAAATTCTTAATGGTCCCAATGAAAAAACTGAGAGCAATGTGATAGCGATAAATCAAAATATTCCTTCCCTTTACAGGAATGAAAGGATGAGGTCATCTGTTCTTTTTTGTGAAGTGCTGATAAAGATCCATGTTCCATTAGTTGAGTCTGATGCATGAAGACATTTATTGATTAAGGATTTCAGTTATTGATCAGATATTCCTCAAAAAATGCCTTTAGCAAGCATTTTGCAATAAGATTTGGTGCAGAGAATTCAGGAGAGCTGTGGACTGTCAGACCAATAGTGGTAGCCTGTTTGATCATTGTGTTGTTAAGTTTATTCACTATTAAATAATCAAAATATTTTGCCATCTTTGCTTGCAATATGTAAATGCTTGGAGATGGAGATGACGTCAATGAAAGTGTATCCTTTAATATGTATCTTGGAAGCACTGACACTGATGAAGGCTGTCCGGGTACTATCCTGGCAGGCAATACATCCCGTCTTTTGAAGCCACTATGTAAGTTGTCTTATCTATTTTAGAAGCACTTGTAGAAGGTATCTTATTCAAAGAATCTATGAGCCTGAAATTTTTTTGCCCATGTGTTCCTTCTGCACTCTTTAGGCTAATCAAATTTTTCATTTTTTTTCTGATGTCGAAGCTTAATCTATTTTATATCTTCCATTTCCTGGTATTTTGGCTTATATAACTACTTATTTATTGATTTTTTCTAGTGATGTTAATTATTCATCTGTAAAATAGGGATTTAAATCCTTAGAACATCCTCATCTTAATGGCCTGTTTGAACCTAGTACAATTTTTGCATTCCTCAACACTATAGTCATGGTCTAGACAAAACAAGAATTGAATGTTATAATCTTTCGACATTATTTGCTTACTACAAACACAATTGACACTGACTTTCTGGCTATAAATAATCTTTTAGTTAGGCTCTTCAATGCTGACTGAAGAAAATCTTTAAATCAGAAAATGAGTATTGTTTGCCACTATGCAGAATAATTTTCTTTGACATGATTGAGAAATGATGGTACTGTGAGAAAAACTGAAAAGATTGAAGGAAAATGTGGGATATATAAAGGGGACTCACACCCCCTATGTCAGGTACCTTATCTGGCATGAGACTTGTTGATTATCACCTAATGAAAATCCATCCAGAAAAGGTGAATAGGAGGAGGTAAATCCAAATGATATGATTTATTGTTAAACTATTCTTACCCAAATATTAGATGGATCAAACTAGCTAGGTGCCTGAATTATGACAGACTAGCAGGACCCTCTGAGTGACAAATTGGACCAAGTTCATTCATAGTCTCGGGCTTGGCTAGATGAGCAATAAGAATTTTAATTTTTCCAAATGTGTTGCTCCTGTTTGGCAAACTGCATAGGGCGTTGTCTAGAAACATTTTAACACAATGTATGCATTCACTGCATGCTTTCATAAGGTACAGAAAGAGGATATCATGATGGGATTGTAAGATGGCAGTTCCTGCCAAAGGAAAATAAGGCCTGGCTTGTTCCCATCTGACTCTTCTTCAGAGTCCTTTGATTGTACAGTAAAATTTCTGTCAGGAGAAACCAATGGATGAAATAGTATGTCTTGCACTGGATTTTTTGGGAAGAATTCATAGCTTGCATTAGTACTGGGGACTTCAGTCAATTGCTAATTGATGACTTACAAGGAGTTACAGGTAGGGATCAGAAAGAGTGTTTTCCAGTGAATGGTCCTCTGCTGGCATTGCTAGTTGCTGTAAATCAGACCTACAGCAAAATCCATCTAGCTACTATCTTCCCAATAAATGCATTTTTCTGGCATGTCAAAGGCTAGTTGATTAGCATGATAGGCAATTAGGATACCTGGAATACAGGTGACAAGTGAGATCATGTTCTCTAGGATGATGATGATTTCATGTAAAGAAAATTACTATAGTTAGGCACAACCTTTACTGGTACCCCAGACATCTTTAATGCTGCCCCAGATCTCTGCATCTTTTTAACATCAACTCCTAATCATTGTAATCTAGGACTGTCATTATCAGATGCTTTGGTAATCCTTAGATTCTGTTCTTGGAATATACAACAGTTGTCTTTTTTGACTACTGGCAGGTAACTCATCCGTAGAACTGCCATTAGTCTCCCCCCCCCCCCCAAACTGAAAAAATTCTGACCTGTTCAGTGTCTGGCAGACCTATAATTTTTAGGTTGCTATGGTTCAAAGGTGTGTATTAGGCTAATGGCCCTGGAGCCTTTACAAGCCTAGCCCAAAATGAAATTTTCCTTGATACTGAAAAATATTTGGATCTGCTTAC
This sequence comes from Protopterus annectens, assembly GCF_019279795.1. Lineage (NCBI taxonomy): Eukaryota > Metazoa > Chordata > Ceratodontiformes > Protopteridae > Protopterus > Protopterus annectens. The sequence continues at coordinate 295,475,503 of NC_056747.1, forward strand.
TGCTGCTTCCTGCTGCTTGCTTACTTTGGGATTTGAAGTGTTCTTAAGACACTCAGTCTTTCTGGCTGATGAAATCAAAGTCTAATTATCACAGTCTGTTTACCAAAGAAACTTGCAGAATATACACTGATAAGATAATATACTTTGCAGCATCAACTTTAGAGCAATAACAAATAACTTTTTATAATAACCCAGACGGACTAACGTTGCAGCTTAAAGTACTGTTCCAACTTTACTTCTCATATAGTACAGATGATGTGAGAGATATAACATTTACTTCAGGACAAATGAGTCCCTACCATACCTCTAACATAACTAGATTTAATACAGACTTTATATATTTTTTAGTTAAACACACACCCTCTTGGTTTTGGAAAGATACTGCCTTGATGATGCAAATGCTGACACATCTGTTTTTGTGCAAATGCTGATAAATGGAGAAAAGCATATTTTTAAGGAAACGCCTTGTGGATAAACACGTCTTGTTTTTTTTAAACTTTCTTAGAAAAACATGTCCTGTTGTCCATTGAAAGCAGATTACATTCTTGTCATGTCTGTAAGGTCAGCTTTCTTGATATGTGTGTAATACACTCATAAGCAAGTTCCTTATTTTTTTAAGCCACAGTCATTTAGTATGGTTGCTGATCACATATTACTAAACTCTGTTTCTGTATTTAAGCAAGCTTTTTCTTTCAGCATACTTACAACAGAATTAATTTCAGCCTTATATTAATAATATCTAACAGATACCATGCCACTCGATTTTATTTCACAGTGCCTCCATGCAGTAGGGCAACTGGTGTGATCCATGGGGTAAACTTTCTGTTACCCATCCACTCGTCAAGATTTCTCTTGAAGAGGGCAAGCAAGGTGCTCTGCTTGACATGAATGGGAAGCTTATTCCAGAGTATGGGCAATCTTTGGGAGATTAATCTGTCCCTCCAGCATGTTCTGTTGATTGTGGTAGTGAGGTTATGGTCTCTGGAGCATGTGGCATGGGGGGATTGGGATTTCTTTAGGTGTAGCATTTCAAATCGGGCTGGATTGAACATGGCTTTGTACTTCAAGCAAAGATCACCTCTGAGTAGATGATTTGAGAACTAGAACAGCTGCAGTTTCTTGAGTCTGTCTATGTAGGACATGTGTTTAAGACCTAGGATCATTTTTGTGAGGTACTTTTGTGGCCTTTCCAGCTGTTGTAGGTGTCTGATCAGGTACATGCCAAATGAGGCGTTATATTCAATGATTGGTCTAATGAGGGATGAGTAGAGACGGATGATGACCTCTTTCTTTCTGGATGCAAACCATTTAGTTATAAGATGTGCCACACAGAAGGACCTTCTTATCACAGTGGCAACATGGTGGTCGAAGGTGAGGTGGCTGTCGACCTGGGTGCCCAGATCTCTTATGGCCCCCTTCAGTGTTTAGTTGGCTCCCATCGATGTGGTAATTCAAGGAGGCTGAGTTTTTTCCAAAGGGAATGATAATGCATTTTTTGGTGTTAAGCTTAAGGCCATGGTTCCGACACCAGTCACTGGTCTCAGAGAGGCTCTTTTGCAGGATGCCTGCATCACTTGGGGAGTTGATAATGACTCCTAGCTTGCAGTCATCGGTGAACTTGGTCAGCAAGAGTCCTTCTGTGTTGGCCTGGACTTCTGAGAGGTAGATGTCAACCGAGGCCTGTGAAACTCCACTCATGACTGGTCGACTGTCTGACTTGGATTCCACAACTTTGACTCTGTGGGTCCTGTCTGTGAGCCAGCTTGCAACCCACCTAGTTATATAAGGATTGATGCCTAGTTTGGTGAGTTTATCAATGATACCCGAGTGGGGAATGGTATCAATGGCCTTGGCCAGGTCAAGGTAGGCTGTATGCACTGCATTATCCTCATCCACAGCCTTGGTGTTTGCCTCGAAAAAGTTAACCAGGTTCAGCAGGCAAGATCTCCCCTTGACAAAGCCAAACTGTATGGGGTCAAGAGTTTGGAGATTGTCTCTATCTTTGCTGCGCAGGTCCATGATGATGCGCTCCATAGCTTTGAATACCAGACTTGTCAGGCTAATGGGATGGTAGTTCCAAGGGTCTGTAGTTTGCTCCCCTTTTGTGGAGAGGGATGACTGTAGCAGTGTGCCATTCATTAGGGACAAAGCCTGAGGTAAGGCTGTGACTGAACAGGGCACACAGGTGTGGTGCCAGTTCATTTTGTAGTTCATGTTGGATGCAGCCAGGGATATTATCAGTTCCCATGGACACTATTCTTGGCTTTGGACAATGCAGCATTTACCTGTGCTACAGAAATGGTGGGTACCAGGCTTTCTTCTGGTATTGTGATAGGGCCTTTGGGGGGGGGGTAAAGTTGACACTGAATCTGTCGGCCAGATGTTGGCTATATCTGTAGGGTCAGTATAGGAGGTACCATTGTGCAATGACTCAGAGCAAATTTGGATATTGCCTTGGAGGTTCTTGATATAGCTATAGAAGGCTTTGTGGTTGATTTTGGTGTCAGATGCAATCCTGCCTTCATAGCTGGCTTGAGGGGATTTGATAAGGGATCTCAAATTTTTGCTGAGTCTGGTAAGGAAGTTTTTCCAGTCTTGTTACTTCATTTTTTATCTTGCAACAGCTTCTTTCTTCTGTTGTAGAGTTTATTGATAGCTGGGGACCAGCAGACTGGCTTCCTTTTTTTGGAGGAGAGCATCTTGGTTCTATTTGGTATGGCAAGATCCATGTATTTGTGTATGTGCTCGTACAGTGCATTGGTGTATGATTCGGCAGTCATGCAGCTATTTTCCATTGCCATGGTCGCTGAGAAGTTATCCACCTCTATTTTAGGAGCCCAAAGTCAGCTTTGGAGAAGTTTTTTAGGGTGGTCACCTTAGTGGAATGTGTGGGTGAGATGGAGGTTTCCATGGTGGCTCCTGTACTCCATGTCATCCAGTTTCCATTCAGTTTTTGAGACTACAGTTCTTTTTGATGCTCTACCAGCATTTTACATGTTATTTGTAATGCAGAATCTTGAATGCAGCTGGCTTTTTAAAGGTAGATGTATCATTTAATTGCTCTTACACTAACAAACTGAAAGTGCAGCCTGAGTCTGTGGTGCAGAAGGATAGAGCCCCTACTTTGCCCCAGTGATGGGGTTCAACTGGCAGCCCTGCCAGTGGAGTAACCAGGGTTTAAAAGAAAGGAGTGAAGGTACTTGAACTATTCTCCTCTCAGGGGAGTGGGGAGGGTAGTAGGTGTTTGGGGATGCATGTAGGGAAGTGGAGACTGAGAAACCCCATTCTCGAGGAGAGGGACTGGAGATGCTTGCTAAAAACATCCCTTGGGGAAGTGAAGTACAACCAGTGAAGCCAGGGTTAAAGAGTGAAAAAAAAAACCCACGAAAGAACTGAGGAAGTTACTAATACCTTTTATGCCCTATTCTGTAACTGCCAAGGAGGCATCCATTTTCTCTTTCTCTTGATATAACATCCAGTAAAGTTCCTATTAATTCAGGAAAGGCTTTCCAGATTTATCGGACTGATCTGTTTTATATTTAATAAATTCTCCTTGGACATGTCCATGGCTCTCAAAAAAGGAAAGGAACACGTTTCTCTTGTACACTTCCAAGCATGAGTATCTCCATCCCTGTCCACTCTACTTATGACCACATCCAAAATTCTGTTCATCTGGTATAAGATGAACTCCTCACGGTCCAAAATCTTAATCAACCCGCATTCCCTTGCCACAGTGGAACTTGGGATTTCCTGGCAGTTTAGATCCCTGTATGGATAATTCTCAACTCCCCTTGCCCCACTTATTCTTTCTGCTATTTCTCATCCTCTTCCACAGTATGACTAGGGATGAAAAGTGTGTCAGTCTACCATCACTCCCTCCCCACCTTCCTCCACTACATTAACCACCATGGGCTTATCCTGGGTTTTGATGCTCAGTTTCCTCAACCCCATTGTATTTTTTCTCCTAACCTTGTGTCTGATGCTCTTGCATAGATCACCACCTCCTCCCCACCATTCGTTGGACAACCTGCTCCTATCACTTATATTTGAAGCTCTAGTGATTAGTACTCTTATATGTGATTGATAATGTATAAATACTGATATTTATGGTTAAAGATCATGATTGCTGAATCCCAGAGATTTTTTTCCCCAGACACACCACACTGATCTCAGAATTGGCATATGTAACTATTGCCGATATGGGGTGTACTGTTTTGTAATTTTGCAGTTAAAAATGCGAAACAAAACAGTCACATTCACTAGGAAACCTTATCTCCATATCTTACTCTAATTATCACTGTCTGGTGTTTCTGAAACATCAGCAATGCCCAAATTTCCCAGCCACACAATGTTTTGGCTCCATCTACCTTTTCAGGCTACTTGCATTACATAATACTATCTATCCATGTTCTGAGTTATCCTTGTTTGTTCATCTGCAATATTCTGTCAGAAATCAAAAGGTGCTTCAATAAAGTACTAGTTTAAGGGTGTGCACACGTATGCAACCAGCTTATTGTACGTTTTTTATTTTTTATATTTTTCCCCTAATAGATCTGCTATTGAATTCTACAGGTTATAGGTCACATTAAAGGTGGGAAAAGTTTTGAAATGATTTATTGCGGTTTATTTTTTTATATCACAAAAACCTGGCATTTTTAACAGGGGTGTGTACAACTTTTTATATCCACTATAACTGTGTTTTAGCTACATGGTTTCTGAATGTCCATGGCTTTTCACTTTAAGTGTCTTTATACAAAAAAAAAAAAAAAAAAAAAAAAAAGACTTATTTTTTGTTGATTTTGATCTGTCTTGATTCGATCTAAAATTATATTTTTTTCTTTGTTCACTCGAGCATTCAGTGTTTTATGAGAGGCTTGTGTGTGTATATGTGTGTGTACACACACATACAGATCTTAAAATGATCACAAACCACTGATGACTGAATGTTTAGCAAAAATTTTGTTCAAAGCTCTGCTTAGATTGCAAAAAATTACTTCTTTACTTCTTAGCCTATAAAAATATGAAGTAAGAGTGAACTACAATCCTAGAAAACAAATGCATATTGTGGACAAAGAAGTGCATTTCTAAATGAGCAAAATACAGTTTGCTGGAACATTAGTTAATAGTTACATGGATAGTCTCTCAGTTACCAGTGTCAGTGGTTAAATATATGTACAAAAATATGGGGAGAATATTTTCTAATAATTCATTATGAAGATTGGTTTGACAAAATAATGATACTGCCTCACTCTGTTTGTGTACTTTCCATGTAACATTTAACCTGAAAACAATTTTAACATTTAATGCAGACAAGATACAACAAAAAGACAAAAGACGCTGAATAAAATACAAGAATCACATACAGGTATAACAATGCAAACAGCATCTAGCATATTATTCTGGGCCAAATTGATAGAACACATTGATATGCTGATAAGAAAATGAAATTTGTGCACAAATGCAAAACCAAATCAAGAATGAACAGATGATACTTGATAGTATTCCTGAAAAGCATACCTCTCAACATCTTAACTGCAAAAAATCTGGACAAAGCCAAAATAATGGGAATACAAAGGTCCAAAATCAGGGACAGATTTTGAATATTGCCCTTATAAACTAAAAAAGATGCTAGAACAACAGGTTTTACATTAGCATGTTTTTTATTGAAATGTGAAACTCAAATACATGTTGTTATTAAATGAACACAATCCTCAATGATTTGCAAAAAGATTGCAGATTTTATGAGGACTAGACCAAAAATATAAGGCAAAAATCTGGACAGTCTGCAAATCTGGGTCGTTGAGAGGTACTGTGGCACAAGGTCAGGGTAGGGTTTCAACATAAAAATCTGCATTATATTGTTTATTTTGATTATTCAAAGTTTTCTGAGGTATTGGGTCTCAAAAGTACATTAAGTTAAACAACAGTGATTATACAATGACCCTCCATTAATATTCCAAAACGTGCACGCTGATTGGCCAGCGTGCCCATTGTAAATCCCACAATATACCAACGGAAAAAGGTCCGGTCGCCCGGACTTTTTTCCGTTGGTATAAAGTGCTAAAAACATTTTTGTTTAACAAAAAAAAGAAAAAACGTTGCAATGGAGACTTTCTTTTCTCTGTTGCTTCCGTTTCAAAGCATTGATGTACTGGGTATGCTTGGGATGCAAGTCCCATACGCATGCTCAGTACATCAAAACAAGGAAGCAGTGTACCACAACCAGCAGAACAACAGTAATGCGCTGTTATACAAAGACATTAGTTAAGAAAAAAAGAAGTTATGTCTTGCCATAACATTCCATCTGAGTTGTTGATCTTCTTCCAGTCATCACTGATGGGTTTGGTTCTGAGGCCTCGGAACAGAGTCGGCCTAATACCAAGCTCGCGTATACCAAAAACTCTTGAGCTAAGCTGCTACCCACAATGCCTTTCTCCCAGTTACCTCAGATCAAGTTTGCATGCAACATATAGAAAAAACAGAAAGACAGAGGCCATCTCTGCGCAGAAACCCTGAAACACCACAAGGACCCAGAAGATCCGCCAGGAGCCTTTGGTGGGGGACGGTGGGAGGGGGTGATGACTGGAAGATCAACAACTCAGATGGAATGTTATGGTAAGACATATGGGACAGAATCCCAAGCTACTTGGAGAACCTGCATGGCCCTTACGGAAGAACATTCCTGAGAACCATTGGGCCAAAGGCCGCTCTTCCACTGGAGCCCAAATCCAATTTGTAATGCTTGATGAAGGTATGGGGTTTAGCCCAAATGGCTACTGCACAAATGTAATCGATGGAAGCCCTGGAGTGAAAGGCAACGGAAGGTGCAATGGCCCTAGTTGAATGAGCTTTGATTTGAGCAGGTTTAGATTCATTCGCAAGGGAATATGAAAAGGTAATGCAATCTCTGAGCCATTTTGATAAAGTAACTTTTGCTACAGCACATCCCATTCTAGGACCAGAAAAGGAAATGAAAAGTTGGTCCAACTTGCGAAAGGACTTAGTCCTGTTCAAGTAGAAACGTAGTTGTCTATGTATGTCCAATGAATGAAGGCAGGATTCTCCCTTGTTGGAATAGTTTGGGAAAAACACAGGGAGCTCGATGGACTCGTTAATAGAGAAGTCAGGAACCACTTTGGGGGGAAAGGATGGGTTAGTACAAAGGGATATTCTGTCCTTATGGAAGATTAGATATGGGCTCTTGATGCATAAGGTCTGTAACTCAGATATCCATTTGGCTGATGTGGCCACTACCAAAAACAAAGATTTCCATGACAGGAATTTCAGATCACATGTTGCAGCAGGCTCAAAGGGGGGCTAGAGAGAGAGAGAGAGAGAGAGAGAGAGAGAGATACTGAAGAACCCGGGAGATATTCCATGTCTCTACAGGCTGCCTGAGAGGACGTCTGCTATGAAAAACTCCCTTGAGAAAGGTCCTGCAAAGTCGGGTGGAGAAAAGAGGAACACCATCCAAACCGTTATGGAAACTGGAAATAGCTGAAGGACTCGAATAGTAGAAGCTGATGCCGCATTGTCAAACAACTCAGAAAGATACCGGAGTATAGCAGCTATAGGAGTTGAAAAAGGATCTAGCATCTGATTATTAGACCAGATAGCTAATCTTTTCCACTTGTCCCTGTAGAGTTTTCTGGTGGATGGTTTATGAGAGGCCAGAATAATATCGCGGACAGGTGAGGAGAGAGTTTCCTGCCTGGTGACTAACGGAAGTGGAGAAACCAAGCTGTCAGCTTGACAGTGGACAGATATGGGGGAAGTCAGCCCTTGTGGGTGAGATATCAGGTCCTGATGAGTGTCCAGGATCCAAGGAGGTTGTAATAGGTGAGGTCGGAGGAAGGGAAACCATACTTGACGAGGCCAGAAAGGGGCAATGAAGATTACTCTGCATCTCAATCGGATTGCTTTCTTTAGAAATAGAGGTATCAAAGGAATCGGGGGATAAGGTTCCAAACTAAAGCAGCAGCAGCCAAAAATTCTTCAAAACGTAGCTTTTATTCACAAAAAACAAACGAACTGGATAAGCGCTTTCACATACACTATGTATGCTTCTTCAGATCCTGATTCTTATGAGTTTACCACACATTTACCTAGAGTATTTAAAGCGCTTATCCAGTTCGTTTGTTTTTTGTGAATAAAAGCTACGTTTTGAAGAATTTTTGGCTGCTGCTGCTTTAGTTTGGAATCTTTGGTATCGTTGGACTATATTATTTCCGTGTTTGCCTACCAGTTTATTTATTTCTTCATTTTTCACAGATTGTAACTGGTAAGCTAATTTGAGTAGCAAGTGATTTACATACTACGAATCGGGGGATAAGTATAGAGGAGACCCGCGGGTCACTCATGAGCCAAAGTATCCCTCGGTGATTCCCCATCTGGGGAAAGTAGCTGCTGCATTTTTTTGTTTGCCGGGGAAGCAAAAAGATTGCGGCAAGGTTGGCCCAACGGCTGAAGATTTCTGCCGTCACGCTCGAGTTGAGAGACCACAAGTGTGGATGGGGATGCATCTGCTCCGTTGGTCTGCAACCACGTTGGAGCTCCCCGAGATATGGGTTGCAATTAGAAAGTGGTTGGAAGCTATCGCCCAATGCCAAATTCTCATGGCTTCGTGACATATGGGGTAGGATTTGGTCCCTCCCTGTTTATGTACCACACGACAGATATATTGTCTGATTAGATAGCAATCGTTCCTGAAGGAAGGAGCGGATGAAGGGCCTGCAACACTAACAGCACTGCTGTTAACTTCAGGACGTTGATATGTAAGTTGACCTCCAAGCTGGATCACGTGCCTTGGGCTGTCTTGCCCTGGAAGTGGGCCCCCCCACCCTATCAGAGAAGCGTCCGTGGTCATGATGCCATTGGGTTGGGGAGTCTGGAAGGGGCGGCACCAAAGATGTTCGTCTGTTCTCATCCACCAGAGATCTTGCTTGCAGGAATTGGTGATGAGGATCTGTGAGTTTAGATGATGGAGATTGGATACCCAACTAGGAGAAAAGGAGCCACTGTAACAGTCTCATATGCAATCTTGGCAGGGGAACAACTGGGATGGCAGCCGCCATAGACCCCAGCGCCTGTAGAACTTCCCTTGCAGACACTTTCCTTTGACAGAGTATCACTTGCACTTGTAGTTTTAATCTCTGAAGTCTTGTAGTCTTAATCTCTGAAGTCTGTGAAGAGGAATAGAGACTTGGCATGTTTGAGTAATAAAGAATGCTCCTATAAATTCCAATTGTTGGGTAGGATGAAGGTTGGACTTTTCCCAGTGTATTGTGATGCCCAGAAACTCCACCAGTGCTAGAGTGTAGTGGAGGGCCATGACCAGTAGGCGCTTGGTGGGGGCGGAGAGGAGCCAATTGTCTAGATATGGAAACAGTTGGAATCCCTGAAGTCTCAGATGAGCTGTTACCACTGCTAGGCATTTCGTGAACACTCTGGGGGCCATCAAGAGACCAAATGGCAGGGCTCTTAATTGGTAATGATTGGCTCCCAGCTGGAAGCAAAGGAGACCCCTGGAGCGCTTGTCCATTTTGATGTAGTAATACGCATCCTGGAGGACTATCGAGCACATCCACACACCCGCCCGAAGAAAAGGCAGAATGGATTTTATCGTGACCATGCAGAATTTGGTCTGAACTACTGATTTGTTTAATTGGCTGAGATCCAAAATGGATTTCCAGTCCCCGGTCTGTTGGCACCAAAAAGAATCTTGAGTAGAAACTGGATCCGCACTGGTCTGGGAGGAATTGTTGGATGACTCTTTTTTGACACAGCTTTCTTATTTCTGAAGCTGCTTCTTCCCTTTGACTAGGTGGAACATCAGGTAGGCATTTTGAAAATCTTGGATAAGAGATTAGAGGGATGTAATAACCTCTGGAAATTATTCTCTGCACCCACTGATTGTTTGTAATAGACTGCCAGGCAGCTTGGTGCAGAGAAAAACAATCCCTGACTGCTTCCAGAGGAAAGCAATCGGGCAGTGCTTCAGGAGCGCTTATAGGGTCGCCCGGAGAAAGAATCCCTGGAGTCCTGTTTTCGGGGACCCCCTCTGCCCCAAAAAGGGTGTCTTCCACTACTGGAACCCCCTCTGCCTCTAGGGGAATCCTCACCACGTGCACTATGGAAAGGGCCTTGAGATTTTTTGTGCCATATCTTTCCACTCCTCTGGTTCCTGATGAAAGAGCGCTGAGGTTTGGAAAAACGTAGGCCAATGGCAGACAAGGTTTTTCCATCCTGCTCACACCTGACTATGTCCTTCACTTTAGAACCGAACAAAGTGGACGGTTCGATAGGGGTGTTCAAGATGGAAGACTTGAAGGAGTCTGCGAGGTCACAAATGTGCATCCAGGCGTGGCGTCTCATAACTACACCTGCACCCACAGCTCTAACCGCTCCTTTGGTTGCGTAGGACAGCAGCCTCATGGACGAGTTGGAGATCGACAATAGGGTGGCAAGCTGAGAAGCAACTTTATCGCATGCCCCCTCAGAAATTTGACCTGCGAGGGTTTCAGAGAGTTCGGAGATGAGATCTCTTTGGAGCCTGGTAAAATGTGCCAAATAATTCAGAGACCTGACAGCAAAGGTCGCTGAAGCAAAGACTCGCTTCCCTAATCTGTCCACCACCCGGGACTCTCTGTTGGGTAAATGGACAGCAGGACTTTCTTCCGCAAGGTCCTTTTTTGCGGCAGCCGCCACCACCATAGAGTGTACGGGTAAGCCTCTAGACCAATGGGGGTGTTCCTCTGGAGGGGAAATTATCTTGAATGGCCTGAAATGGTATCAAGGATCTTCCACTCCCACTGCATGATGAGCTGGATTAACTCATCGGCAGGTCACCAAAGAAGTAGAGGTCCAAGAGCAAAAGGCCTGCAGGAATACGGATTCCTCCGATGAAGGATTGGAGGACTTCCAGTCACCCCTCTGCCTCAAAATTTCCAGAATGTCTCCAAAGTAGACATCAGGGGGTGACCGTGGGAACCCTTCCCCATCATCATAGTCCGTATCCTCAGTGAGGGATTCCTCTGGGGAGTCCATGTGTTTCGTCTTACATGCCCGTTTCCGAGGTGGTTCTTCAGTGGAAGCGTCTGAAGAAGACTTAGAAAGGAGATGACAGGGTTTTCCTAAGGCTTGCGTTCTCTGTGACCTGGGATAGCTGCAGCTCAGTGGAAGCAGGGGGAAGGTCCGATGTAGGAGGAGTGCTTCCTGAAGCAAGCACCCTTCTCCATCACCCAGAAGGCAGGCCCGCCCAAAGAGGAATGGGAGCCCGGAACAGAGGAAGACAATCTTGGAACCGGGGTTGTGGCCCGCTCCCGGGGGATGGAGCCTCAAGCAAAACCAGGGCGGGTGTCACCCCCGGATCCAAAGACGGAACCGATGAAACAACTGGAACCGTAACTGGAGCCGGGGGTTCCACCCCCAATAATGAGATTAAGGAAGGGGCAATTCTGAAGGAACCAAAACCCAAAGGAGCCTCGGAGTCTCAGAGAAGGTCACTGTTGGTGCCAAGGATAGGATTCCCCCCAAAGACGTTGGAGCTATGGTCCTCGGAACCGAAGGGTTCAAGGGAGGAGAATACATGGGAGTCGATGGGGCAATGGACTCAAAACCTGGAGTGGGATGGGTTTTTGGAAAGTTTGTAATCACTCTGGCTGTCAGCAGCTGATCATACAGGTGCACCACATCCAATTCAGAAAGACTCCTGGTGGACCTCACCGACACTTCTGGGGGGGAGTCAGATCAGTCCAAAAAGGGACTAAAAGCTTATCCTGAAAAGGGATCCAAAGACGTAAGAGTAATGGGTTCGTGGTGCAGAAAAGGTCGGCACCTAAGATTCCCGTTTCGAAACAGGCAAAAGAGGAACTATCGGCATTGAGAAAGGGCTTCTGTGGAAGACTTGTGGGCCTTGTGCTTATGAGGCTTGCCCTTATCACCGGCTGGTGAAGAAGGGTTTTTGTCCTTTGATGGAGGAGTTGAGACCTCTGATGCAACAATAGCCTCAGAAGGTGAAGGAAGCAGGCCTTTTAAAATAAGTATTTCTTCTTCAATTCAGTGTCTGCTGACTGAAACTGACACAAATCTGACAGGAAAGTTTCACAGATAAATGGGAAATCCCCAGACAATATACACATTCATCATGCAGGTCACTACTGGGGAGTTTACCATTGCAGGAAGTGCAATGCTTAAACCCCAAAGTCCCTTTCTTTTCAGACATACTAAGAAAAACAAATCAACAATCCAAAAAGGGATAGAGGAAGGAAGGAAAGAGAAAAATACCAACAATGGTATTAAGAGTACTACAAGGGTAAAGAAGGGTGGTTACCAACAATGGTAAGATGAAGATACCCATGGGTAGAGCTGGTTAAGATAATAAGATATAGAAGAGTTTTTAAGAGAAAAAAAATAATAAAAATACTGTAAATTTGAAAAATACAACACTTAGCTGGAGAGCTCGGTGAAACGCTGCTATATGGCTGTGCGGCAAACGAGATCTGAGGTAACTGGGGGAAGGGCATTGTAGGTAGCAACTTAGCTCGAGAGTTTTTGGTGTATGCAAGCTTGGTATTAGGCAGACTCAGTTCTGAGGGCTCGGAACCGAACCCATCGGTGATGAATAGGAAGAAGATTAACAACTTCAGATGTAAGTATTTTTTTTCTTAAATAATGTCAATGTATAAAAGCAGTTACAGACTCATTGGTTGTGATATATTGAAATTTACCCACAGCTGGCTTTATTTACTCACTCGGGTTTCGCTCTTGTGATTAAACCACATCAACCATGGGTAAATCTTCAATATACCACACCACGTCATTGGTTACTTCTTAAATATGTTGCAAGGAATTCTCACCAGATATAGCATACACGAACTAGTTCTTGACCAAAGATCTCATTTTGAGAACACTGAGTTTCAAACATTTTCAGAATGATGAAGGATGGAATTGAATTGCATAATGCTCAGTCCACACTACCTACAAAGTAATGACCAGCAGAAAGGACTATCCAGTCCATAAAAATACAGTAAAGAGATGAACTGACAACAAATCAGATTTTTATCTATTATTAACAAAGTACTGTAATGCTCCGCATAGCAGACTGCAGTATTGCCTTCACAACTGCTCAAGATGGAGACTGAAATCAAAGCTACTATTAACATCTGCATTGCTACAGCTCCAGAGTACTGATGTATTTAGTACAGACATCAAAGAAAAAACAACACAGACAGAAAAGTTATGACTGAGGAATGAAAAATATGTCAAGCCTATGAAAAGGAAAAAGATTACTAGCCCAACGACCTACATAATAAATGCTCATACAATATGATAACATCCACTATTGTGATTATATTTGGTAATGGGAGATGATAGACTACACTAAAGAAATCAAAAATACTTAGTCAAGAGTCGTTCTAATGCAAACAAATAATATAGCAGATTACCACCTTCTCAACAAGTCAGAAGTATAAATTGGTCCCAGTTCTAAAGACTGTATGGACACCCTGCCTCTGATGAAGTTGATGCATGTATGACAAGGTGCCTTTTGCTGTGGATTATGGCGGCACAAGTGAAGTTGAGGAGAAAAACTCTGTGCCCATTGCCAGAGACTGAATATGTGTTTGGGAGCACTGCTATAAAATTTGTGTATTTAAGGACTGTCTATCTTGAATATAAAAGAATGTTAAGGCCATGTTATTTGATGTATAACAAAATCTTGTAGAGACAAACATAACAAATATTTGTAGTACAGAATACTGTTACAGAACATCAATGTAATCAAAGCAATCAATTTATATTTATTTTTGATATAAGGGTGATATTTCAGATATTAATGATGCTGTATCCTTAACAGTTCTTATTGGTAATCAGCTACTAGTATCATGTGTCCTAAACATTTATTATGCCTTCAATAAATATATATGCTGAATGTATAACCTAGATCTGTATGCCTCTTTATTGTGTGGGCTGTCTTAGTGTTTAATCGTACTTGGAGATAGGATAATTTAAGTCACCAGGCCAGCAATTTATGCTGACTGACTAAAAGAAAAAATAGTAAAACTAAGGTTTATGTTTCTAACTTAAACTAGATCTTTCAAAGTCAAGAAAGTCAGACTGGGCTACTACTAAAGCAGATCAAACATGAAATTAATAATGTGCTCATTAATTAGAAGGTAGAGGAAAACAGCCACAGGTGTCTTTAAAATGAAAGCAGACCATTAGGTATTATGGGAAGAATACAGACGATGGTAATAACTGTATCATATGCAAGTAGTGTCTGATCATCAGCCCATAGTCAGTGTTGCATCAATCTTCAGAATTTAGATGTGGGATACCTGGGGGAAGCATCTTAATTCATGCACAAAAGCTGCATATTGCCATATGTCCCCCATAGCATACAGTTCTGTATATAAAATGTATACTCAGCCCCATCAGATGTAAGTAGCACAGTGGCCCTTCTTACACACGCTCATAAGAAAAAGAAGCTGGCCATCACTACTTCATCTTTCCTTTCCTTGCTTGCTGAATTTATTCACAAACTGTGGCGGGACATTGCATGATAAGATCCCTTGCCTCCATGAGCGAGCATGATGAAGAGTATAAAGTGCAATAAAACGACCATGATGAAAATCATTCTAGAGAATAATGAATTAGTGTGCTTGCATTATATAATAGCAAAACAGTAAAAATTCAAACACATACTACTACTTATTGTGACATAATACATTAAGGCAATAAGTGAAAACATTTAAAAAAAAAAAAAATTGCATACATTGGAAAACATGCGATTCCCATAGCTTCTACATGCAAATGTAGGACTTAGAAGTGAATCACCTAGCCATAACACAGATTCCAGATTAGACCAGAACACATGCAGTGACACCCACTGGCTCTTGCATGGTTAATGGGAAGATAAATATAGTTCTCCCTCCTCTTTCTTTTTTTTTTAAAGTGAGAAAATAATATGAAAGTCATCATACATTTCATTCATTTTCTAGTCTTTCATGTAATGTATGATCTGTTCCTGTATTCAGATGAGTGTCTAATTGTGTAAAACATTATAAAACATACTACTAGTCTATGCTGAAATCTTACACATGTACTATACAAAATTATAATGGCCCACAAACAATAGGGACTGAAAAAGAATAGGTATGCAACTCATTTCTAAAATACAGAGATAAAGAAAAAAATAAGTTATGTACTCACCATAACGTTTCATCTGAGTAGTTGCACTTCATTTGTCTTCAACCTGTGAATACAGATCCATATCGGATCCGAGCCGGCAAAGATTACTAGCATCAGCTCTGAGCTCCAGACTCCTCCCCTACCCATAATACACCTTCACTGCCTTCCGTCCTCAGATCGAGTTTGCTGAACTTACACTTATAACCCGACCTGATAACATACTTGTGACCTATACTACAGACAGTAGGCTGACCATGTGCCAAAGGTCCGGGGGAAGGAGGGAGGGATGGCTGAAATCAAATGAAGTACAACTACTCAGATGGAACGTTATGGTGAATACATAACTTCTCTATCTGAAATAGTTTACTACATTTGATCTTCAACCCATGGGACAGAGTCCCCAGCTACTAAACTCCTGGGTGGCCCTCATGGAAGGATATTCCGAAGCACCGCGGAGCCAAGGGATGCTCTCCTTCTAGATGTCAAATCCAATTTGTAATGGGAGATAAAAGTATGAGATGAGGACCAAGTAGCTGCAGAGAAAATGTCATTCAAAGACACCCTAGACCAGAAAGCTGCAGATGTAGCCATGGACCTAGTGCAATGAGCTTTAACCTGACCTGGAGGAGACATGCCTTTATCTTTATAGACCTGCAGGATGCATGAAGAAATCCATCTAGCTATAGTGACCTTGGAAATAGACTTGCCCAAAAAGGGTCTATAGAATGAAACAAACAATTGATCAGATTTACAAAAATGTTGTGTCCTGTGTAAATAAAATCATAACTGTCTGTGAACATCCAACATGTGTAGTTTATATTCCATCCTGTTGGTAAAATTGGGAAAGAACACAGGCAAATTTATAGTCTGATTGATACTGACTGGTGGATGCCACCTTAGGAAGAAAAGATGGATTGATTCGAAGGGACACTATCTTTATGAAAAATCATGTACAGGAATTTTATGGACAAGGCCTGTAATTCCGAAATCCTTCTAGCAGATGTAAAAGCGACAAGAAAAGCAGTTTTCCATGATAGAAATTTTAGATCAGCAGTAGCAGCAGGCTCGAAAAGGGGAGCGACCAGATCTTGGAGAACCATAGTAAGGTCCCACGGGGGAATAGGATCTTTGACCGGGGGGCATAATAAAAAAGTGCCTTTAATAAAGGCTTTACACAGTCTAGAAGATGCCAAGGATGCAGAATTCTTGCCCACATGAAAATGAGAAATGGCAGCCAACTGAACTTTAACAGTAGAAGACCTAGCACCATGCTGGAAGATGTCAGCTAGGAAATCAAGAATGGAGGAAACAGGTGCCGTGAAGAGATCTAAACTCCTCTGAGAAGCCCAGAAATAAAAACGTTTCCACTTGCTGCGATAAACCTTTCTGGTTGACGACTTATGAGCAGCCACCAAAATGGACTTAACCGAGGAGGAAAGTACGGGAGTCCTGGCAATCACGGGAACTGGAGCAGCTAAGCAGTGAGCTTGGCTGCTCCAGTTCCAAGCAGTGAGCTTCAGGCTGTCCTGAGTCGGATGAGGTACCCTTAATGGGTGTGAAATCAAATCCCGAATGGGATCTAGGATCCAAGGTGGAGCCAGAAGGTGAGACGAAAGGAAGGGAAACCATACCTGGCAAGGCCAGAATGGGGCAATGAGTATTACTTTGCTCCCCAGTCGACAAGCTTTCTGTAGAAACCTTGGGATGAGAGGAACTGGCGGGTAAGCATACAGGAGACCGGGAGGCCAAGCATGAATTAGAGTCTCTCTGGGAGGCTCCCCCGGCGGGGGCTTCAGAGCGAAAAACCTGCTGCACTTCACGTTGGAAGGAGATACGAAGAGATCACAGCAAGGATGACCCCACTCGCTGATCTGTTCTGCTACTGACGGATTCAGAAACCACTTGTAAGGCATCAGAATAGTCCGTCTTAACCTGTCCACTAGGATGTTGGACTGTCCCGGAATGTGCGTTGCTATAAGAAAGTGTCAGAAGAAAAAATTCAAGCGAGTCACATCTGCCTCAGGTGATGAAAAACTTCTTTATTTGCAGCTAACCAAATTACAGCAGCATGTTGGCCAAGATGATCTCAATCTGTTCAGCTTGTTTACTGACATCAACTTTTATACTTTTCTGTTACCAGCCAAAATAGCTTTTGTTACATTTCTAACAGTTGACAGTTGGCTAAGAAAAACATCTAGGATCACAATTTACCTCAGAAAAGAATGCTTTACCTCAAAACCACAGCTAGTGTAGAATGTTTACCTCAAAACCACAGTTAGTACAGAATGTTCAAAAAGGTACAGCATACTTAGTTCAACAGTGGTAGCTGGAATTTTCCACAGCCTGCCTCAGTAAATTAACTCTTATTCAGAAGTATAGAAAACAGGTGTTATTCAAGTTCATACGCAAACTACATCTATCATAGATAAAGCCCATCTTTAATAAACATGGTTCAATGACCTTTTCTTACCAACACTTCAGCAAATAGCATATTCATTTTGCTAGATGGGAAAAAGAGACAAATAATAGTATGTTTTAAAACTTTTTCTCTTAACATTTCCCCCCTCAAAACACTTTTATTTGTCTTTTTATTTCAGCAATATATGGTAAAAACTAAGCTTTTCTTTGCATACATTACTTCATTTGCAAGACAAACTTTTAAACTTCAAAACATTTGCAAAAGTCACATTTCAATGCATTCACTTTCACCAGTCTGTTGCAACTGCTGGTACATCGTCTTCGTAACAGCAGTATCAACCAGTCTTTGTAGAAGACCTCTGATACAGGGTATACAACAGCAACCACATACCACCACGATAGCCACAGCGACTCCGACGGACACCAGGAAACTGCTGATGAGATGACTCCATTTTCCAAACCACGCTTGTAGAAAGTCTGTAAAGGGATTATTTACCCCAGAGTTCTCTGCCAATTCTTCGGATAACATCTCCAGACCTTTCAAAGCTCGGTGATGCTCCCATCAGGGCAGTGTTATTCGGAATATATGTACAACAGAAAGTCCCAAACATCCTGCAAACTCCTCCTTCTTTGGCCAGGAGCATATCCAACGCAATTCGATTCTGCCATGCCACCTGCGAAGTGGCCTCCAGTTGTTCAGCAATACCTTTTAATGCATCTTTGGTATAGTTCACAAAACGCTGCTGGTTATAGTAAATGTAGTTGATCCAGTCCACATTCTTATTGGGTTGAATCCAGACAAAGATGGATGCAAAACCAGCTGCTATTTGGTTTCGATGTAGACACTGCTATCGAAGGATTGCTTCGGTGCCTCTTCTTTTCTCTTAATCAACCACCTCGGCTTTATTTCAGGTTCTCTTACGAAATTGCTTGCTGGAACTGGGAAAATGTAGAATGGCAGAATTAACTTTACGAGTGCACAAGCTCCTTTCCAGGGAATCGTAAGCCTTGATCTGAGTTTGTTGTCTCCACATAACCACCAAATGTCTGCTAAACTATGAGTTTGGTTCTCCAGAAATGGATTCTCATTGCCATTCACAGTAACATTGCAATAGTTCTGTCCCATATTGCCATAATTCTTTCCTGTGCCATCTCTGGAAATGCACATATACGAATCTGGATAGGAAATCGCTGTAGGCGGTTTCTCAACTTTGCTTATGACTGGAAAACGCTGGATTTCATTTCAGTTTTGTTGAAGAATAATTTCAACAGACACGTCAGATTACCTTCAGCTTGCAT
This sequence comes from Protopterus annectens, assembly GCF_019279795.1. NCBI lineage: Eukaryota > Metazoa > Chordata > Ceratodontiformes > Protopteridae > Protopterus > Protopterus annectens. The sequence continues at coordinate 295,494,409 of NC_056747.1, forward strand.
CAATGGGACTGTTGCTAATTGCTGTTTACCTTCAGCGCAAGAAACACAGTTCTCACGATGTGCCTCTCGGGTACTATATCTAACCCAAGATAACCATTCATTATGGTGTACGAATCCCGTCTCGATTAACAACTGTTCTTCCTCTGTGAAGGCAAAATCTGCTTTACTTGTAGCATTTTTAAGGCTTTGCACTTTAAGTTGGAGAGTCCCCAAAGGATCAGTTCCAATTGGAAGAGACACTCCGATTCCATAAATGCCTGAATCACTTTCTTGTGGTGACACTATGGTTATAGTAATTACTTCAGTACCTTGGAAATGCGCAATCCTTATTCTTTGTTGCCTGCTTTTATCTTTCTCTGGTATCACTGCACCACTTGTTTCCCATCCATTCACATCTGTTGACCACCAAACATTTGACCAGGACGTACAGTCTCTATTGCACAAGTATTTTGCACAAGTCAAGAAATCATTGTTCCATTTAGCACAGTCCAAAATTCCTTCACAAAGTTTTACCTTGAACAAAGTAGTAACACCTGTTTGCGCTTGCTGCACCACCATTCCTTTTTCTCTCACAACTGTTCCTTCTCATATGGACATATTTGCTTTCGCCACCAAAATCACCATCAAGTACCAGTTGAACATGGCCATCCTTCCTTTGTAGTCAGACTTTGCATTCAGGGGTCCGATGGAGTCTGACCAACATCAATGGTAGAAGGAAAAGTCTTAAGCTTTTTACAGTGGGTGATATGAATCCACGAAGTCCTCTCTGCGATCTTTACAGCCGTAGGTGTCGAGATAAGTACTTGATATGGGCCTTCCCACCTGGGGGATGACCAGTTCTTTCTCTTCACAATTCGGATCCACACCCAGTCCCCGGGTGCCACGCTTAACAAGGTTTCACTTCTGGAATCTGCAAAGGAGTCATTGGTTACAAGACTTGACATTTAGCAGCTTCTTCATATATTCCGCCAGATCCTCACCCCCCTCACGTTCCGCTGGCAACAATCCTTGCCACTGTGGGACGTAATATGGTCTCCCAAACAAAAGTTCAAATGGTGTAAGTCCTTTGTAGGAGGGTGAGATTCGCATGTACAGGAGTGCCAATGGAAGACACGCAGTCCAGGATCTATGCGTTTCTGCCATCAGTTTGCGGAGTTTACTCTTCAGGACACCATTGTGTCTCTCCACCAGTCCAGCTGACTGCGGATAGTAAGCATAATGGTACTTGAGATCAATTTGAAACACTTGACCCAACTTCTGCACAATCTGGTTTACAAAATGAGACCCATTATCACTATAAATGCGCCTTGGAAGGCCAAATCGGGGAATTATTTCTGTTGTCAAAAGCTTTGCTTCTGTGTGTGCATCAGGATGCTTTACTGGAAAAGCCCCTACCCACTTAGAAAAAGCATCAATTATAACTAGACAGAACCTTTTTCCTTCTGAAGGTGTCAACTCAATAAAGTCCATACAGAGTGTGTGGAATAGATATGGAGGGGTAGGGAATGCCTGCTGAGATTTTTTAACTCCCCCCCGAGCATGATACTTTGCACATAGCACATAATAAACAAGATAAACAGAATTGCTTTGCATAAGTTGAAAATCCTTTACACCAAAACACCTTAGACACTATTTGAACCATTGTCTGTACTCCTACATGGGCAGGTCCATGGCTAACTAATGTAGCATACCTAAAAGGTTTGAGGGTAATACCATTTGCCATCTGATGCCCTATACAACCCATCCTGTTGAGTAATACCATATTTTACCCAACGACATTTTTCTTTCTGTGTTGTCAATGTTTGCATTACTTTTAGTGTCTCTAAGTCTAAGAGGTGTCCGGGCTCTAAATCATTGTCATGTAAAGCAAAACATTTTTTGAGCTGCCTTTTTTGCAGCCATATCAGCAAAAGCATTTCCCCTGGAGACAGGATCTTTTTTGTTGGTGTGTGCGGAACATTTACATATCGCTATCTGGAGTGGTAATTGCACTGCATCTAACAACTGTAAAATTAAATCTCTGTGATTTATTGGTTTGCCTGTCGCAGTAACCATTCCCCTATTTTTCCATTGTTGACCGAAAACATGTACAGTAGAGAAAGCATATTGACTACCTGTATAAATTGTCACTTTTTTACCCTCCCCTAAGGTACAAGCTCGAGTCAAAGCCACTAACTCAGCTGCTTAGGCAGAATAAATATTTGACAATCCTTTTGCTTCTAAAACTTCAGTTTCTGTGGTGACAGCATACCCTACTAGTGCTTTTCCTACAGTGTCCTTATTTGCTGATCCGTCTACAAACAAAACAAGATCTGAATCTACCAACGGAATATCCGTTAAATCTGGTCGGGGAAGTACTTTGTCATGAATGTTCTCTAAACAAATGTGTGGAGTACCTTCTGGAGTCGGCAAAAGTGTCGCCAGGTTAAGAGCAGTACATCTTTCTATGGTCATATGTGGCTGTGTCAGCAGCACTGTCATACACGACAAATGTCGACTAGGAGATAAAAAGGTTATCTTACCTTGCAAAAGTATAGTAGCTACTGAATGTGGAACTCGCAATTTTAATGGGTGAAACAAAACCAATGATGCTGAGGCTTGCACTGCCATGGCGGCTGCCACTACAGCTTGAACACAATGCGGCAATGCCCTTGCAACAGGATCTAATCTGGAGGAATAAAAAGCTATCGGTCTCTATTTATCCCCATGTACTTGTACCAGAACCAAAGTCATATATCCTCCCTTACAATCAACCATTTGTACAAACTGCTTAGAATAGTTCGGAAAACCCAAAACAGAGGATCCTGCTATCAATTGCTTAATTCTATTAAATGCTTGTATTGCCTTATCTGTCCACTGTATATTACTTTTAGCTGCCATGGGAGTGTCATAGATCAGTGCGGTCAATGGCCCTACTTCTTCAGCATAGTTAGGAATCCAACTTCTACAAAAATTAGTCACACCTAAAAACGACATCATCTCCCGCTTAGTCATAGGCATAGGTGCTTCAAGAATTGCTTGTTTTCTTTTATTTTCCAATTGTCTACCTTCCTGCGAGATTAAATAACCCAAGTACTTTACTTGTGCTTTCCACAATTGTAACTTCTCTTTATTTACTTTATGTCCTTGCTCAGCTAAAAAACTAAGAAAGGCCAGGGTATCCTTTTTACAACTCTCCTGCATGGGTGAGGCCAATAAAATATCATCTACATACAACAGAACCTGGCTTCCCTCTGCGGGAACAAACTGAGCTAAATTCGTAGCCATTTCTTGTGCGAATATTGTCGGACTCTCACAATAACCCTGTGGCAATCTGGTGTATGTGTATCTTTTACCTTGGAAAGTGAATGCAAACCAAAATCTACTCTCCTTGTGTAGTGGTATGGAGAAAAAGGCATTGCTTATATCTATGACAGAAAAATATCTGTGCTGATGTAGTAAATCATTAAGTAATGTATAGGGGGGTCAGGGACGACCGGTGCTCTTGGGATCACAGCTGAATTAACTGCTTGTAAATCCTGAACCAACCTCCATGACCCATCCGGTTTCTTTACAGGAAACAACGGAGTATTGCAGGGTGAATCTGGGCATTCAACAAGAATTCCTACCTGTTTTAGCTGTTCAGTAACTGGTTTAATTCCTTCCTCTGCTTGCTTACTTAGTGGATATTGGTGCTTACGAGGTCTAAAACCTGACTTTGCAGTTATACAAACTTCACCTGCTGTTTTCATCAGTCCCACATCTCCTTTACCTTTCGACCATAAATCTAAAGGCAAGGCACTTAATGCACTATCTTCCTCTTGAGTTAGGAGGATTTGTCATGCCATTTCTGTTTTGTCATCCCTGAGGTGCATACTTGGTCGTGCCCAAGTCACCCAATTTAATCTTTGTATCTGGATCTGTTGATCTTTCAACTGACTTTCAGACATTGTGTTCCAAATAGTTACCTTTTTCGCCAAATCTACCCAATGTGTCCCCACTGCTTTAGCAACTGAGATATGTGGGCTATAACTTGAGCGATATAAAGAACTCATTTCCTTAGACAAAGTACAGGTTACTACTGCATTACCTTGCGTATCCCAAAACATATCATTCAAAATTATCCTTGCACACTTGTGCTTAAAGAATTATTTTTCAAATTCTTTATCCGGACCAGGGGCCTTATAGAACATTGTACAATGTAAGTGCGCTGCAACCTGCCGTGACCCGCTCCTAGATTTACTTAGAGCTAGATTGATCAACTCTATATCAACCCTCCCCGGGCCGTCTGAAATCAAGTCTAGGCTATACCAGTAAAACAAGTCTTGTACTCCCTGTACTACTAAGCCATCCGCTAACCTTTTTGCCTCAATACCTTCAGGTGTGGGAATTGCTGCTATTCCAAACACATGCATCAAATCTCTTCCTAGCAAATTAACTGGACAAACTTTTGATATAATTACCCTACACCTAACAGTTTGGTTTATTTGCGGATCTGTGAACAATAGAGGATGAGACAGTGGTTCCTTATAAATTTTCCCGTTTGCCGCTTTTACAAGGACAAACTCATCTGTTTCACAGTTTGGAGGCAGAAATGCTGGACCCAAAAGTGTACGCGATGCACCTGAATCACATAAAAACTCCACTTTTTGTCCCTCAACCAAAAACTCTATCATGGGTTTCTGATCTAGATGCATAGCAATACCCAAATTTGCCAGGTTTATGACTTCACAGTCACAATCCCGCCCTTCCATTAGAGTGTTCTGACATTCATCGTAGCGAGAGTCTGCCTCTTCACTATCCCCATAATGAAGATGGCGCCTTTCTTTACTATCATATAGTCATGCGGAGCCCTTGTTCGTAAGCCGTGGGGGATGTTGCCACTCTTCACAGTCGGCAGCGAAGTGCCCACGTCTACCGCATTTAAAACATTCTCCATGTTTTAACCTTTCCATATAGGCTGAATGTCCACCCGGTTCATTTAACGTGTCCCATTGCGGGCCCCCACGTTTTTTTTACGCCACCACGGTGCTCCTGCCCCCTTTGGTCCTGTACTAAGAATATCCCACCATCATCCCCTACTGCCAACACTTGTACTTTCTTTTTTAGATTAAAATGTCGCTCAGCATGCCGTGCATATTCAAACAAAGGTTGCAGTCTACATGTTCTGTGATCTACCATGTGCTTAGTTATAAAACTATGTATTGGAGCCTTACAACCTTTAAGAAAAGCATTTTTCAATTGCTGTTCATGCGGACTATCATTAGTCTGATCCTGCGGAATCATCATTCCACAATGGTTATTGAACACTTCTGTCAATCTTACAATATAGTGATCTACAGATTCATCATCATTTTCGATGCACTAATTTATTACTGTCCAATCTGCTCTTGGACGCCACTTATCAGAAATTCTCTTTAACAGATCAGTGACTCGTGTGTCTAACACCCCAGAATTATGCTTTAATGTAGTGCCATCATCTGCCTTACATGTCCAAGTACCACAAACTAAGTGCCAATCTGGACCTAAGATTTGTCGCACTACTTGTTCTACTTCTATTTAGATGATAACTTAAACGCATACCAACTATGTCCTCAGAAAACTTTTGAAAATTAACCTTGGGATGAGAAATACCATCCGTAGCTTGTTTTATATCCTCTCTAGCCCAAGGACGATAAACTAAAATAGTTGGTTCTTCTCCAACATCTCCTGCTTGTGGGTTTGCAACTTGTATTAAGGGAAGAGCTTCTGAATGGTCAGAAAGTTTAATAGCCCAACGTCCTTGCCTTGCTGGTCCTGACCTTAACTGCATAAGTTGGTCTACCTGTTGCAAATTAAACTTAGGTACTATGGGAATTTGTGAGTAAATTGGAGGGGGTCACATTTCCTTGAGCAGCTAATAACCCACCCTGCTGTACAGATCCCACATCTTCTGACTGATATTGAGGAGGTTCCCCCGGTATGGCAGCAGCAATTTCACCATACGGTGGGGCAGTTGCCTGCCTTTGTACTGCACAAACTGTATGCTCATCCTCCTTATCTAAAAATAAAGCTACTTTTCCACTTGGCACCAGTGATCCCTTTTGATTTATTTTCTCTTTTTCCTGACACTGTTTTTCTTTTATAGCTCGTTTATTTGCTTCTTCTAACCATTTTTGTGCTTGGGGAAATCCCAATTGTCTTTGCTTTTTAGTTCTAGTTCCTGCATCTCTTTTCAAATCTCTAACCAATTTTGCATAGGCATTCTTATTCAGTGCACCATCAAAATCATATTTCAAAAATTTAACATTATTTTTGTTTCAACATTTAAACAGGCATCACTCTCACACTTGCAGCAACTTGAATCCATGTTTTCCTAGATTTGTTATTTTAGGACTGTATATTTTAGGACTGCATCAAAATTATTTTTACAGGGCTTATTACAAAATGGGGCTATCTTAACGGGGATCCTAACATAATAACAGGTAATCCTAACAAAATAACAAGTAATCCTAACAAAATAATCTTAACAATTATTCCTACCCACCCTTAACTAAAAATAAAACCCCTGTCGACAAGGTTAAATTAAATTAAAAGAAAATTGTTTTCATCCGACCTGAGCCAGATGAGACTCCGTTTCCCCTTTTGGTTCAGAAACCGTCCCACAGATAGGGATCAGAGAGCGGCCAGCCTCTTTCCAACGACAAATCAGTCGGAGGGCTTTCCGTCGAGGGAATCTTAAGATGAGAAACTCTCACCTGCACATGTTTTTCGGTCTCTCTGTCAGTCTGATCCGTATCTTCGTAGAGGTTTCCGGTCCGAAGGACCAAAATGTCAGAAGAAAAAATTCAAGAGAGTCACATCTGCCTCAGGTGATGAAAAACTTCTTTATTTGCAGCTAACCAGATTACAGCAGCATGTTGGCCAAGATGATCTCAATCTGATCAGCTTGTTTACTGACATCAACATTTATACTTTCCTGTTACCAGCCAAAATAGCTTTTGTTACATTTCTAACAGTTGACAGTTGGCTAAGAAAAACATCTAGGATCACAATTTACCTCAGAAAAGAATGCTTTACCTCAAAACCACAGCTAGTGTAGAATGTTTACCTCAAAACCACAGTTAGTACAGAATGTTCAAAAAGGTACAGCATACTTAGTTCAACAGTGGTAGCTGGAATTTTCCACAGCCTGCCTCAGTAAATTAACTCTTATTCAGAAGTATAGAAAACAGGTGTTATTCAAGTTCATAAGCAAACTACATCTATCATAGATAAAGCCCATCTTTAATAAACATGGTTCAATGACCTTTTCTTACCAACACTTCAGCAAATAGCATATTTTGCTAGATGGGAGAAAGAAACAAATAATAGTATGTTTTAAAACTTTTTCTCTTAACAGAAAGCGATTGGCAGAGATCGCCCATTCCCACACTCTCATGGCGTCTCGACAAAGGGGATATGGTCCTCCCTGTTTGTTGATATACCAGACTATCGACATGTTGTCTGATTGAATAGCAGTTGATCCCCCCAAGGAAGAAAGGCATGAAGGGCCTGCAACGCTAGAAGGACCGCCCTCATCTCTAGGACATTGATATGCAAGCTGGTCTCTATGGGGGACCACAGGCCTTGGACTGTCCTGCCTGAACAATGCCCCCCCCCCCCCCACCCGAGTTGGGAGGCATCCGTGGTCACTGTGCTTTGGGCAGGGGCTGGGATGAAGGGTTGTCCCTCCAAAATATCTGGAGAGCTCATCCACCATATGAGGGACAACCAACACACTGGGCTTAGGCAGATACGGTAGGATGGCAGTAAATCCAACAGGGACCACTGAACTGCCAGAGTCCACTGAAGAATCCGCATGTGTAGCCAAGCACATGGAAGGAGAGTCATGGTCACCGCCATCGAGCCTAGGGCCCTCAACACAAATTCCGCTGTCGGAAGATGAGAATGGTAAATTAGAGAGACATGTATGCTGAGGTTTTGAACTCTCTCCAAGGTCAGGAACACTGCCCTGGAGTGTGTCTATCCTGGCACCAATGTAGTCTATGACCTGTACAGGCTCTAGTAGAGATTTGGATGTGTTGATTGTGATACCCAAACTCAGGGCGAATGTTATAAAGTAGTCCCTGGTTTGGGAAAGTAGACGCCTGGTGGGAGCAGTGAGGAGTCAATCGTCCAGGTACGGATAGACCTGAATCCCCTGAAGTCTCAGGTGAGCCGCTACCACCGCCATCACTTTGGTAAACACCCTGGGGGCTGTGGTGAGACCAAAGGGTAGGGCTCAAAATTGATAATGATTGGCCCCTAGCCAGAAGTAGAAGAACCTCCTGGAGCTTCTGTGCATTTTTATGTGATAGTAAGCATCCTGGAAATCCAACAAGCATATCCAGTCGCTCTCCTGCAGGTACAGCATGATGGACTGTAATGTGACCATCCGGAACTCCTCTTTGGCAACTGACAGGTTTAGGGTAGAGAGGTCCAGTATAAGTCCCCCGTTTTCTGTGGCACCAAAAAGAACCTGGAGTAGAAGCCTGATCCGGACTGATCTAGGGGGATGGTTTTGATGGCTCGTTTTCCTAGCAGCTTGGAAATTTCCTGTGCCACTGCCTCCCTTTGCATGGGTGGAACATTCGGGAGGTGTTTGGGAGATGTGGGGGAACCCACAAAGGGGATAGAATATCCTCTGGATATGATTTGAAGCACCCAACGGTCCGTTGTTATGGACTCCCATGCCGCTGGATGCAAGGACAATCATCCCGCGACTGCCTCCAGAGTAGAGCAGTCGGGCAACCCCTCAGGGTTGTTGCCCGGGTCTGTCTGAAAAAGGTTCTCGAGACCTGAAGTTTCGTGGACCCCCTCGGCCTCTGGGCCGGCGTCCATTCTGTCCCATCTACCTCTAGGGGAAGAAGAGCCCTAAGTGTCCCGGGAATACTGAGACTTCTGGAACCACATCTTCTTTTGCCCTCTCTGGTTCCGGGAAAAAGACTTTTGAGGGTTAGAGAAATGGATCCCGACGGCAGACAGTGTCTTCCCGTCCTTCTCACTCTGGACTAGCGTCTCCTTGATGGTCTAACCGAAATGAGACGAGCCGTCATAAAGGGCATTGGCAAAGGACGCCTTAAAGGGTTCCGTAAACTGACACAATCTGAGCCAGATGTTACGCCTCATGGACACGTCGGACCCAGACACACGAGCCGCTCCTTCCGTAGCATGGGAGAGGAGTCGCATGGACGTATTAGACACTGCTCTCAAAGTGGCCATTTTCGAGGAGAACGAAGCCTTGTCCTCCTGTGACATTGACTTGGGTGGAGACTCCTCCAGCTCCTTCACCAGGTCGCGTTGGAGTCTCATGACATAGGCCAAGTAGTTCAGCGCCCTTATTGAAAAGGTAGCTGAAGCATACACCCGCTTCCCTAGGCGGTCCATCATCTGTAACTCTCGGTCAGGAGGGTGGACCGAGGAACTTTCCTGAGATAGTTCCCTCTTCGTGGCTGCTGCTACCACTATGGCATCTACTGGGGAGCCCTTGTTCCAGGAAGGCCTGTCAATAGGGAGACTTAAAACCTTATTGGGATGCTAGGGGATCGGCTCTACAGTATCTGGTTCCTTCCATGCCCGGAGGGTGATCATATCCACTAATAGATCTGCGGGAGGGGACACCCAAGACGTAGAGAGACCCGTGCCAAAAGCCTCCAGAAACACAGACTTATCAGAGGAGGGCTTGGGGGCAGACCAAATTCCCTGCTGGCACAGGATCTCCATGATGTCGGGAGGTGACCTTGGGGAGCCCTCCCCCTCATCTAAATCTGTGTCCTCGGTTAGGGACTCAGGGGAATCCATGTGCCTCCTCTTGCAAGTATGCTTGTGAGGCACATCTCCTGTGAGACTCTCTGGGCAGCGATCGCAAGCCATCTGTTCCTCTGCGGGAACTGTCTGGGGTTCTTCTGGCACGGGTCCCTCTGGTAAGACAACGGGGACCGTAGACAGAGCCGAGAGGGTCTGGGCGGAGCACGAGGGGGCAGTCAGGGGCCTCGATCCAATGGAAGAACCCATTCTACCACAGTGAACGCTGAAGGAGATTGGACCTCCTGGGAAGCCAATAAGGAGGCTGGTCTCCCCGGGTCCAATGCGAGAATCAGAGCCAGACCCGAAGTGGACGGAGCCCCGAGGGACGGAACCTGGACCGACAACGTCGGAGCTGCTGGTAAAGGTTCCACTCCCTCGGATCCCACCCCTAGGCTCTGGCTGCGAGAGCGGCTCAGATCCAAACTAGTCAGATCCGAGATGCTCCAGGCAGCTGTCAGGTGGAGGACGCGAGGACCGTCGGCGCCGAACCCCCGACCAAGGCCAACCTTGGATCAGAGAACTCCGAAGCCGAAGGTCGGATTGGGGAAGGAGTAATGGGCTGAAAAACACAAACATACAGAGTGTGGCTATCCGCTGGGGAGAGCTTATGGCCACACTCTTTGCAGCACTTAAAAATAAGCTTTTCAGCCATGTTTAAAGAAGAAAGTAAAGAGAACAAGCAAAAACTTTTTTTCTGAAAACAACAAACCCACTCAGCACACTAGACTGACCAAGGGGGGAGGGGCACCACAGACAAACTACACTAAACTAACTACACCTACAAACCTACACACTACGCCAAAGCGATGGGAGGGGAGAAAGGGCACCTATACTAAGCTGAAACGGCTAAATTAGCAAAAATCTTGAGAAAACGTACAGTCAAAAAACACCCTACTAGCTAGAGCTCTAGCGACACGATGCTTCACAAATCGTGGCAAACGAGTTCTGGGGATGGAAGGCAGGGGAGGTGTATTATGGGTAAGGGGAGTAGTCTGGAGCTCGGAGCTGATGCTAGTAATCTTTGCCAGCTCGGATCCGTATTCCCACAGGTTGAAGATCAAATGAAGTAAACTACTTCAGATCATATGATATGTAAGAATTTCTTTTAACCAAGGTAATGTACAAGAATATGAGACTCTCATGTCTCACATGCAAACCTAACGACTTTTCATTAGTTTAAGAAAACGTTTTGTTAACATACATAACATATCCATTCTAGACTCTATATAATAAGAAAAACAAAATATCTGTGCTACAGAAAACCTCCACGACTGTTTCCCCCTCTCTTAAATAATAAATAGAGTTTTGTTTTTGCTCGCGAAGCAACCAAAACAAGAAGACTGTTGTGTATCCTGCCATTTTTAGGTACTGGATCAATGCCAAAAATTATAGGCCTTTCTAATCCTGAAAATCTACGTGCACTATCTAATACAATACATTGCTCAAGAATCTGGTCTGCCTTTCCAATATTCACATTCCATCTTATCATCTTCAGCTTTGGTACCAAACATTTATAGAAATCCTCTGAATCTTCCACTGTGCTACAAATAATGCCAACATCTTTACCAGCATAGCCACTTTCAAAATAATTTTGTATTCTGGATGCTACATAATCAGCAATTTCACACATGTTTAAATTAAACTCAATATGAACTTCACCAGAAAATGAAGGATCGCAACTGGACTCACAAAGCTGCTTTTTTAAGTGGTCAGAATTGTCTGCTATTATCCGCATGACAGGAATCATAAGATTATATATTTTATAAGCATTTCTGACAACTTCAGTTAACCAGTATTGTGGATCCTGGTCTTCTGCTTCTGGTATTCCAGTGTCGGAAACATGGCATTTCTGAAAGTTGTCCATGAAAATCCAGAAGACACCTCGTCCACCTAAATTTGTCCTGCTGTTCTCGTGGATCAACTTGGCTTTCTGAAACCATGATTCTTCACATCTCTCATGTTGAAAGTTTTGGGCTTCGTCAACTACTATATGTGTGACTGAAGAGTAATCAGCCCTCACAAATGAAAACCTTGTCACAGCCTGAAATCCTTTTTTGCTATTAAAAAAAAATTGGTATAGGTGTTACAAATGTTGCATAAAAGCTATACAAAAACAGTTCATGTTACTACAATAAGTCACTTTTGTTTAAACAGCTTTTTAAATGAATTTCATAACAGTTAAAAAGGATACATTTTTGACATATTTTACAATGTAAAATAAGTGACAGAGAAATAAAAAACTTTGATATGTGTATGCAGGGGCTTGGGAGCTGAAACATTTACAAGCAGGGGCCTGGGAGAAAATACATGTACAGACTGTGTCCATTAGAGACATAGGTGTCAAATCAGGGATGAAGTTCCTGTTCCCCATCCAACTGTCCAAGCTACACTTGAATTGGGTTGGGGAGGAGCACTGCTTTACATGGACAGGGAGCCTGTTCCAGAGAAGGGCGGTCTTTGGGATACATATCTTTCTCTCCAGCAGGTCCTATTTATATTTCAGGGAAGGTTTAAATGTTTAGAGCAGGTAATTCTGGTGCTGTTTGTTTTGCAGACATGAAGTCCATAAGAGTAGGGTCTGACAATGCCTTGTATGCCAGGCATAGAGCTCCCCTCAACAGCCTGAAGGAGACAGAATACAGGGATGGGGCTTTGAGGCAGTCTGCATAGGACATGTTACTTGTGCCCTGTATTCTTTTAGTAAGAACCTCTGCAGACATTCCAGTTGTTGGATATGCCTGGTTAGGTGTATGCTAAAGGGGGCACTGTACTCAATGACAGGTTTAATGAATGCTGAATACAGTGGAACAATGACCTTCTTGAACCTACATGCCATACCTTTATTTATAAGTTGTACAACATAGAATTATTTCTTCAGTACTGTAGATACATGATGGTCAAAGGCTAGATTACCATCTATGTGTGTCCCCAAGTCCCTGACTACTGGGTCGACTCTTAGATTCCTCATTCCAGCAAGGTTACATCCAAGTGACCATCAGTACTGTGCACCTTGACATTTATAATCAAATTTTCATTCTGTGGCAATTTTATTTTTACCGGCAATTTGTTCACTAAAATTACCTTCACCGAACCATGAAACTTGCCTGATTTAGTTAACTTTTACCATGAAAACATCAAATAGCTCAAATGCTCTCTGAACAACAGCAGGCATCAAGCAGCCTTTTAAAACAGCATGAGACTTTGGTGTTTTCTTCTGAAGCTCTACCATTCCCCTGTGCTTGCCCAAAACTGAACCAAGGGGCAATTATGCAGAAGGGTTATGTGAAGGATTCTTCTCTTGCTTCATTGATTGACATTACCCTCAGGAGTCTGCGCCACTTGAAAGCAAACACTTTCTGTCTCATCACCTGCAGAACTGCAGACAGAAGATGTACAACAAGCAACTTCAAACCTCCTCCATCCAAGACAAACAAGCAGGCTAAGCCTTCTCACCACCCTCCCAACCAGTTCTTCCAGAATCTAGGCTGATAATCAAACCAGGTTGTCAAAGTCACAATAAGAGACCATCTGTATCTACTCCAAGGCCAGTGGTGGAGAAAAAAATCACAATCAAGGCTGATAGATTCAGAGTCTTGATTCTGGGATGTAGCTCCTCTCCTTGTTGTTGTAGATTAAGGGCATGTGTATAGGCAACAACCACGAAGCATGTATGATCAGATTCTTAACAGAGAAAAAATGCTAGCTTGGCAGAAAGGGGGCAATGCAATGTCTTGCTTTGCTTTTACTATTATATTCTGTATAAGAGGGAAAGTTGAAAAGGCACAGATTAAAGTTAAGAGTCCATGAAAGGAAAATGCATCTACCCTCCACACTTTCTGGTGAGAAATGAAGGAGTTAAGTTTTCAAATCTAACTGTTGAAATATGTGGCAAAAAGAAAGGTCCCCCTTTGGAAGACCACACTTGCACAGTGTCCTGAAATAGCTATAAATCCCGGCTCCTGTTACGGGGCAGTATAATTTTCCTTCTCAGAAAGTCCACCTTGAGATTTTATAAATCTGGAAAATGTACAGATGATAACTACAGACCGTCTCTTAATATCCAGTTAAAACTTCTTAGTGACATTTTGCAAAGTTAGTAAGTTATTGTTCTTCTCTGTTTATATACTGTATTACTAATATGAGTTTACTGTACTGAGCTTTTAAGTGGCCTGTAAGAATGTTATCATGAAATACTGTTAATGCTCTGTAGTCTTTTTTTTCTATTTTTAATTAGGATGACATAAGCAGATTTTTCTTCCCTTTTTTTTTGCTCCCCCATCCAAGACCCACTATAAGGCAAAACAGAAGATAGATAATCATAAGCTAGGGGAAAGTCCTATGCCTCATTTGCTCTTGCCTGAGAATCCTTATCAGTCCTCTGTTCCAAACCCCAGTGACAGCTGAGTGGTAGAGAGCAAGCCAGCTTGTTAGTCCTGGGCGAGACCGACCCTCTCTCTTTGGGATCACCTTATCTCCTCCCAGCAGCTATTCTGAACCCATAATTGTTGCCTTCCAAGAGGAAGTTCATCTCCTTATACCAATTTACTCTCAGGTGCACTATATAGCAGTGTGAGCTTGGTCAGCCCTGGACTCAGTAGGTGAACAACTAGTGCTCTCTTTAGATATTATCTATTTGGTAAGCCAGAGCCACAGAATGGGCAAGTTGGCAGCAGCCATTCATTTACTTCCACAGCCAGATCCTGCAGACCTTCAGACTACTAATCAAACTCAAACTGCCGCATCATATTTTTGCTGAAACAAGCTGCCTTCCATTGACAGATTGCTGATATAGGCTTCCCATGCATAATCTGGACATTGTCAGATGAGGAATTTGTGAAGAAGGGAAATATATATCACTAACTGAAATGATATTTAAATCTGTCCACCACTGTAACTCTATTTATTTATTTTATTTGTAATTGTTGACCCAAGTCAGAGGATTGATCTCCATGGACCTTTTTCAGACTCAGCTCCAGAACACTATCTGCTTACATGACTTCCTCAGAGTAGCACAGTTAGCTAACGGAGGCTGAGAGAATCAAACCCTGGACCATTGGTCTTCAGGAAACAGCTTGTTTCAAGTTGAGAAAAGAAAAATCAGTGACTCTAGTGCAGACCCTTTCATTGTGATCCTCCTTTAAGCTACAGAAAAGCTCACGAGTCTCATTTAGATGATATCAAAAAAGAAATACAGGCTTCCCTGTAAAAAAAACAAACAAAAATACATTTATACTCAAATATAAAACAAAAAATATAAATCTGATAAAGTCAATATTTGGCTTACGACAATATTCTATTTGTTGGCAAAAGCGTACATTCACTGACTATTATCCTTCTGCAGTTAACCTAATACCACATAAAATGAATTACAAACAGCTAATAAGTACCCAATATTTTTAGATTTGCAGGCCTCACCATTTGAGACTTGATGACCTAGGGAATCTGTGGATTGGTTCCAAAGATGTGCGATGCCACTGTGTTATTCTCATTGATGGCATTCCTTGACAAACCAGGAAAATGTAGGACATGTATTCTGCAGTTTTCAGAAGCCAGGTGTTAACAGCTTGTTTCTGGGGAACAACCTATAGGCACAGAATATGCATCATTCTGTCCTAGGATAGGATATCCCATGTGTAGACAGTTCTATGAATACGCCAAAAAAGGTAAGAGATTTTTTTTCTTATATATATAATTTATTATTTTCAAAGATTGCATTAGACAGACTGCCACATGTAAGTGGTACAGCAGATGTTCCTTTTAATTTGTTACTATAGGGCAGTCACTTAGATAAGGAAAACAGTTTTGTTTCCAAAGATATGCAAATACTGGATCCAAACATTTGGCAAATACTCTGAGAGGTGGGGTAGCTCAAATGGCAGAGGTGAAAACTGAAAATGATGTTACTGTGGTTAACATCTGAGCTACTTTCTGTGAGAAGAATGTACTGGCATGTGTAAATCGGTATGCTCATTGCAAATTCTTGCTCTTGAGCATACCATTTTTTTCGAGAGTAAAAAGAAGTTATGTACCTACCATACCGTTTCATGTTAGTTGCCCTTCATCTTGCCTTCCTTCTTGCTGGATGGTTCCGGAGCCGATCCTCGGCTCTGACTTGGCCACTTCTATAGCTCAAGAGCTCTTTACTGGCTCGAGGCTACCCCTTATCCCAGAATGCCCAGCGTCAGCTACCCAGATCTCGTTTGAGACAGCTCACACTACACATAATTATAGAAAATAATCTATTATTATTAAACCTGGATATACAGTAAATTGTCATGATTTGCTTGGGAAGCACCTAAGAACTAAACAAGTTAGCCAGTGAAACCATTGATAAAACTCCTCTCAATCCTCGAGGAAGTGGGAAAGGAAGGAGGGACACAAGAAGGAAGGAAGGCGAGATGAAGGACAACTAACATGGAACGTTATGGTAGATACATAACTTCTCTATGTCAAGTTGTCCAATCTCACCTTCGTTCTTGCTGGATGGGACAGTGTCCCTAGCACCTCAATCCTGGGTGGCTCATTGGAACAGACTCTTCAGAACCGTGGAACCAAAGGAAGCCCTGCCCCGGGAGACATCTATTTTGTAATGAGAAATAAATGTATGAGGATCTGCCCAAGTAGCTGCTGCACAAATTGAATTTATGGGCAATCTAGATTGAAAAGCTACCGAGGTAGCTACTGACCTGGTTGAATGACCTTTTGGTCTTGCTGGAAGATCTTTTTGTCGCAAATGGTAAATAAAGGCAATGGTGCCTGATAACCATTTTGACACGGTTACTTTAGTAACTGGAAGGCCTTGTTTGCTGTTAACAAATGAAAGGAACAACTGATCTGATTTTCTCAACTATTTAGTTCTATGGAGATAGAAATGTAGTTGTCTATGCACATCCAGTTGGTGTAATCTGTATTCTGCCTTGCTGGAATGATTAGGGAAAAAGACAAGAAGTTCAATGGATTGATTCAAATTGTGTTCTGAACAAACTTTAAGTAGAAAAGATGGGTTGGTTCTCAGAGAAACCCTGTCTTTGTGAAAACCATGTATGGAGGGCGAACATAGATCATGGAGTTCTGAAACATGTCTGGCAGAAGTAATAGGAACTAGGAAGAGAGTTTTCCAAGACAGAAATTTCAAAGAACATGATGCTGCTGGTTCAAAGGGTGGCAAGTATCAAGGAGGCCAGAACCAAATTGAGATCCCAAGGTGGAAGGGGCTCTTTCACTGAGGGTCTAAGTAGAGATGTGCCTCTCATGAAGGCCTTACAGAGTTTGTGAGACATTAAGCTTGAGTTAAAAACTCCGATGTGAAAATCTGAAATGGCAGCTAGTTGTACTCTAATGGTAGCAACAACTGCACCAGATCGAAACAGTTCTGCTAAAAAATCCAAAATTTCGTGTAAAGGAGCTGTAAGGGGATCTAAATTCCTAGATTCTGTCCAGTAAGAGAATCTTTTCCATTTGCTAGCATAAACTTTCCTTGTAGCTGTCTTACGGGAGCAAACAATAATATCACGCACTGCTGGGGAAATATTGGGGAGCCTGGCTAAGATTGGAAGTGGAGTAACCAAGCTGTGAGCTTGAGAGACTGGAGGGATTGGTGTAACCCGCCTGACTGATGAATCAAGTGGTCTGGCACTGGGACCAGAAACCAAGGCTGGGCTAGAAGGTGGGGGTGAAGAAATGGAAACCAAATCTGTCGAGGTCAATAGGGGGCAATGAGGATCATCTTGCAACCCAACAATTTTGTTTTCTGAATGACTTTTGGAATTAGGGGAAAGGGGGGAAATGCATAAATGAGTCTCTGAGGCCAATCGTGGACTACCAGCGTCCCTGGATGTCTGACCTGGAGGAGGAACAAGGGAGCAGTAGCTGCTTCATTTGCTGTTGAGGGCAGAGGCAAAGAGATTGCAGCAAGGCTGGCCCCATTTGTGGAAAATAAGTTCCACAATTTCCTGTTTCAGAGACCACTCGTGCGGCATGAGGATAGCCCTGCTGAGCCTGTCCGCTATTACATTGGATTTCCCAGGGATATGCGTTGCTGTCAGAAAACGTTGGGAGGAAATCACCCATTGCCACAGTCTGAGGGCCTCTCGGCACAAGGGGTAAGACCTGGTTCCGCCCTGTTTGTTGATGTACTAAATCACTGACATGTTGTCCATCTGTACTGCAATAGTCCCGACAGGAAGAGAGTCTTGAAGAGCTTGCAACGTTAGTAGCACCGCTCTCATCTCCAGGAAGTTGATGTGCAAGTGGTACTTGTGAGGTTGCCACATGCCTTGGACTGTCTTCCCTAGATAATACCCCCCCACCCTATCAGGGAAGCTTCCGTGGTCACTGTGGCAATCGGATGGGATTCCATGAAAGGTCTGTCCTGAGTCACTAGTGGGGAGACCATCCACCAGGAAAGGTGTCTTTTGCAAGATTCCGTAATTAGCATCATGTGAGACATGGGTAATTCCTGGAAGGACCATTACATGAAAAGAAGCCACTGAAGGATTCTCATGAGAAAGCAAGCTAAGGGAACTATAAGAATGGCTGCTGCCATGGACCCTACAGGTTGAAGGACATTATTTGATTTGAATTATTTTGCTCCTCAGGAGAAGTGACACCTGTTGTCGGATAATGGAAACTCTTTCCTGAGACAATTTTACAATCATTTTTCTTCTGTTTAGCTCTGCTCTTAAGTAAGTAATAGATTGAGAGGGCAACAAGGCAGATTTTTCGAAGTTTATTCTGATGCCTAGTTGGGCACAGGATGTTATGGTGTAATCTCGTGCCTCTCTATGTTGTTGTCTGGTGGTAGCAGTGAGAAGCCAGTCGTCTAGATAAGGAAACACCTGGAATACTAGACGTCTCAGGTGAGCCGTAACTACTGCCATGCATTTGGTGAACACCCTGGGGGCTGTGGTGAGACCAAAGGGCAGAGCTCTGAATTGGTAATGACTGGCCCCTAGCCAGAAGCGTGGAAATCTCCTGGACAGTCTGTCCATTTTTATATGATAGTACACATCCTGATGATCTATGGGGCACATCCAATTATCCTGACCCAGAAAGGGGAGAATGGGCTGCAGTGTTACCATCCGGAACATTTATTTTTGAACAGATTTGTTCATTCTGCTGAGATCCAGAATTGGCCTCCAGTCCCCTGTCTTTTTGGGCACTAAAAAGAATCTTGAGTAAGTTCCGGATCCTACTTAGTCTGCGGGGACTTGCTGGATGGCTCTTTTTTCTAGTAGTCTTGAAACTTATGTGACTGCCTGATCTCTTAGATTGGGTGGAACATCTGGGATGGATTGTTTTGAAATAAGAGGGGGTTGATGGAAGGGAATTTTGTAACCTCCGGATATAATGGATAGTACCCATTTGTCTTTTGCAATATTTTGCCAGGTGATTGGGTACAATGAATGCCTTCCCCCAACTGCCTCCAGAGTAGAGCAGTCAGCCATCCCTTTAGGGATGTTGACAGGGTTTGGAAGAGAAAGTATCTCTGTCACCCTGATTTTGCGGACCCCCTCTGCCACAAGGACAGCATCTGCCATTTTTATTATTTCCCCCTCTGTCCCTGGGGGAAAATTCACCATGTGCATCAAGCAAGGATCCCTGGGATTTTCGAAACCACATCTTTCCACCCCTCTGACCCTTTGGGTATGGTCTGGTAGGAGTGGAAAAAACGGACTCCGACATCAGAGAGCATCTTGCCTTCCTGCTGGCACCTGGTAAGCGTGTCTTTCACCTGAGGCCCAAAAAGAGAGGAGCCATCAAAGGGGGTATTGGTGAAGGACTCTCTGAAAGGTTCTGCAAACTGACACAGCCACAAGCCAAGAATGTCTACTAAGAGCCACTCCTGTTCCTGCAGCTCTACTTGCTCCATCGGCTGTGTATGAAATAAGCCTCATGGAGGAGTTGAGGATTGAATTGAGAGTCGCCAGCTGGGTAGCTATCATGGCTGAAGCTCTCTCAGCTGTGGGATCTTGTAGGGTATCTCCAAGCTCTTTTAGGAGATCCCTCTGAAGCCTAGTAAAATGGGAAAGATAGTTCAGGGACCTAAGGGAGAAGGTCGCTGATGAAAACATTTGCTTCCCATATCTGTCAATCACATGAGAGTCCTTATTCGGTGGATGGACAGATGAGGAGGTTTCAGCTAACTTTTGGCTGCTGCTACCACCATGGCATCAACTGGGACACCTTTAGCTAAGAATTGTTTGTCCTCGGGAGCTGTGATAAATTTATTGGGTCTCCTTGGGATAGGTTCCATGGAATCTAGAGCTGACCAAGCCTTTTGAGACACTACAAACATGAGTGGATCAAAAGGCAGAGACACCCAGGAGGTGGAAGGCGGGAACCGAATGCGTCCAGGTATACAGACTCGTCCTCGCAGGGGGCTAGGGAAGTCCAGCTAAGCTTCTGCCTGAGAATCTCAAGGATGTCCAAGAAGGAAACATCTTCAGAGGGGGACCTTGGGGACCCCTCTGATTCATCCAGGTCTGCATCTGAGGTGACAGACTCAGGGGAGACTAGGTGCTTCCTCTTGCACTTTTTCTTTTGGGAAGCCTGCTCAGAATGCTCTGGGGAGGCTTTGGAAGAAGAAGGTTCACCCAATGGGGTGTCCTGGGGCATAGGTTCCCTACGCATTGGAGCTCAAGAGGAGCAGAGGTTGTCACAGGCACCGAGGGGGAGGGAGCCAATGGAACTGAGAGTGGGGCTGTCTGTGGGGACAGCACTCTCCGCATGACCTTGAAGGCATCACGGTCTCGGCACAAGGAGGGCTCCAACTCCGAAGAGACAGGAATCCCACTCTGCGCCGACGGCGATGGCTCCGAGGCCGATGTGGGAACAGAGCTCAACTGAACTGATGCTCAGAGAGGGAGGACGTGGCCGGACAAGGGTCCGATGGCACTTCCTCCCGCTGAGCCGACAAGAGAACTTCGAAGCCTAGATACCTCGATGGGAGGAAGAACCGAGATAATTGGAGCTAATATCGGCGCCAAAGAGGATGTCATCGGAGCCAAAGGAACCACTATCGGAGTGTCCATGGACTCCTGCTCTGAACTAAGCATAGTCAGAGGAGGAATCGAAATTGAAACGGATGGAGCCGAAGCCTGTTGAGGCAGGCTCGAAAGCATTTTAGCAAAGGCCTGACTTCAGCAACCTACTGACCACTCTCTCCACATCCTGATCCAATAACCTCGAGGATCAAGAGTAGTGGGAAAATGAGCGATGACTGGTCTTGCTTTGAAGTAAAGGTGATTGTGGCACCGAGCGAATCGGCTCCAATGAAGGAGACCCAGCTCGTTTGTGGCTCCGTGACGGCTCCGAAGTAACAGCTGGAGCCGACGGAGGAGTAGTCTTGTCAGTGCCAAAGGGCACCGACACACTTGGTTTGTCAAACTCACCAGTCGGTTCCAAACATGGAGCTGACGGCTTGACTAGTTTCAAAGGTTTCACTGGCTGAGATGCATTAGCCGGAGAATCCTGTTTTAATAATCCATGGAGGACAAGCTTATTTTTCCGCTCCTGCAGGACCCTTGGACTAAAGGCATGACAAATAGAACAAGAGCCCTGCAGGTGCAGAGCCCCCAAGCAGTAAACACAACTAGTGTGCCCATCTGTCAAAGACATCTTCTGACAGCATGAGTCACACTTTTTGAACCATGAGGTTTTAACTTCCTTGGACATACTAAGAAAAAAAGAAGGAAGTACCACACAGACACACTACAATAATAAGAATTATGAAAATTATACTGATAGAAACCTTCAAAGGAGAGCCTCTAACTTAAACGGCTGTCCTTAAAGGGGATGGGGTGGGGGGAGAACTCTCTAACTTAAACGAGTTCAGGTAAACAAACAGAAGGCCTAGAGACTAAGGGGCGATGGCCAACACAGCACACAAAACACAACAAAGGACGAGAAGGGGTTTAGGACTAAATAAACATACAAACTACTATAAACAGTGAAGAGAAAAAACTACTTTTCAAGTAAATTATTGAATTTTAAACAGAGAAAAAAGTTATACTTAGCCTGAGCCAGTACTGACGCAACCTCGCAGCTGAAGCAGCAAACGAGATCTGGGTAGCTGACGATGGGCATTCTGGGATAAGGCGTAGCCTCGAGCCAGTAAAGAGCTCTTGAGCTATAGAAGTGGCCGAGTTGGAGCCAAGGATCAGCTACGGACCCATCCAGCAAGAATGAAGGTGAGATTGGACAACTTAACATCCTTTTTTTCTGTAAGTTTTCATGTTTATGAATTTGGTCAGATTCTATAAGGTTAGCACTAGTCTCTATGTCCTGTCATTCTTAGGGACCAGAAGCCTTCTGGAATAGAAAACTTGGTCAATTTAATGTGATGATACCATATAATGGTGTATTAAATATACAGCTTAGTGCATGTGATTTGGCAGCATTTGTGGAACTAGGCATGAGGTTTGTCAAACTTTATTGAATAATTCTGACATGATGTCTAAAGTACCCATTTGTCTAACATGGTCTTGAAACCTACCTCCTTGGAGTACCAGGCAAGAGAAAATAAATGGTTCTATGTTACTTGCAGAATGCTGGGTAATCTCTGTCCTTTTACCCTGATTTTAATGTGGCACTGGTCTGCTTTCCTCTATAGTGATGGTGACAGTGTTGACATGCATTGGGTTTTCTTTCTATAAAAAGGCATTTGTCTGGGATATAATTTCTTTAAACCTGTGAATAAGAAGGGCTGTATATTTCAATAAAAGAAATTCTTGCTCCTATTTTTCTAGAGTGGAAATGTCATCAATGGCTGTCCAAAAAACGCATCCTGAATTACTGGTGCAGTTACAAATTTTAGACCTTACATTTTCAGTGTAATTCATTATTCTACACCACGCAAGTCTTCTCAAAGTTACTCTTTACATAGCAGACCTTAAAGAGGCATTATAAGCATCCTTCAAAGTATGAACACCAATCTGTAATTATATAACAAAAGCAATAAGTTTTTATTACTTATTTATTTACATAATCAGAACATGGCAAAACTGGTAATGTTTCATGAACGTGCTCTAAAACAATACTGATATAAATTGATATGGGCTAAATAATCCAGACCTCCGATGGCCAAAGTCCTAGAATTGTACACTTTTTAAACATAGTCATCTAATAATGTTGACTCTTTGTCAAACCATAAATTGCTGCAAGAAAAGCTTTTGTATTTTTTGATGTTGCTATGGAAACAGTAGCAGATATGCCTTATGAATATTATATAATCCACAAGTGCCATGCATATCCTGTCAACTCTTTTTGGTGCTGCCGGTTGTACATCAGGTTCTGACTATAAACCTTAAGGGCTAAAAGTATCATACAAATTGAAGACTGGTCTAATATGGATTCTTGAAGCCTCTTCGATGTGGAAACAAGATTCCCAGTCACCAAGCAAAAATTATCCTGTAGTCCAAAAAAGACGAAAAACACCACAAAAGAAGAACAAACGACCACTGGCACTTCAACCCAAAAGAACACAGGTTTAATTTGTTAAGCGCTTTTCGTCTCTACAATAGCAGACTTCCTCAGACAGTTCAACAACACAAACACTCTATTTAAATACATGTCAGCTGATACCTTAGAAATCAATTAACCAATCACATATGGACTTAAAGTGTCCCTACATACAAATACAAAGTGTAATAAAATAGGATGAAAAATGAAATAAAAGGAAATGTAATAAAATAAAATGAATAGAAAAAACGTCATCTCACTACATTAAAAACTATTCTTGTTGTTGTACACATAATACTGATGCTATGTACTAAACAAACATATTTTATGTGGAAAGAAAGAAACAGAAACGTAGCTAACTAAACATTACATTCCCAACAAACTTCATTTTAATTAATGCCTAAGAATAAACCCTAAGCAAACAAAGAGAATTCATCTAACATATTAAGTTTCTCAATTTTAAAATAAATGCAATAGACGTGACTTTGTTTAACATAGGGGGGTTGTACGAGTTCAACCTAAATTGCCAGAGAAGCTCACGTTTTTCTAACATTAAATGGTAAGGACCCCCTTTTATACTCACTGGTACTTGACTGATGACTTTGAACAAAAAATGGTGGGTAGGATGTTCTGTACAGTGTTTAGTTAAAGCGTTAGTAGGGGTCTTCTTCCTAATATGGTAAACGTGCTCATAAATTCTCTCTTTTAACCTTCTGTCAGTCTTCCCAACATAAAATGTTGGGCAGACTGCACAGGTGGCCAGGTAAACTTTTAGTTATGTACTCACCATAACTTCAGATGTTTGGGATCCATCTCGCCTACATTCTGACTGATGGGTTCGGAGCCGATCCCTTGGCTCCGACTCGGCACGCTTATGCCAAAGAGCGAAGTCTCTTATTGGCTGAGCTTACTATATCCCAGGATGCACCACTGCCAATCCCCCAGATCTAGTTTGTCCGCATACATGCACACATGCAAGCACTGTTTATATAACATCGTCAGAAGAAACAAGATAAAACAGTAGAACTCAAAACCGTTCAATCTCTTCTGATCTCCAAGGCCGAGGGAAGGAGGGTGGGTATTAGGAATGTAGGCGAGATGGATCCCAAACATCTGAAGTTATGGTGAGTACATAACTAAAAGATGTTATGTGATCCTATCTCGCCTACATTCTGACTGATGGGACAGCGTCCCTAGCACCTGAATCCTGGGTGGCTCACTGGAAAACACTCCTGAGTACCGTGGAACCAAATGATGCTCGCCCTTTAGATGCCACATCCAATTTATAGTGGGAAATGAAAGTGTACGGACTGGACCAAGTAGCCGCAGCACAAATCTCAGAAATAGCGAGCTTGGAATGAAAAGCTATAGAAGTAGCCATAGCTCTGGTAGAGTGAGCTTTGATAGATGTTGTAAGTTGCTTATTTGAAGAGGAATAAGCCTGAGTTATACAATCTCTAATCCATTTGGAGATAGTAGCTTTTGTGATGGTTTTACCCAATTTATTGTCTGAGAAGGACACAAACAACTGGTCTGATTTACGAATTTGCTGAGTCCTGTCTAGATAGAAGCGCAATTGTCTGTGAACATCCAATTTATGGAGAGTGTATTCTGCTTCATTGGAGAATTTTGGGAAGAAAACTGGTAGCTCTAGAGATTGTTGGAGACAGAGATTAGAACAGACCTTTGGGACAAAAGATGGGTTAGGCCTAAGTTGATACTCTATCCTTGTGAAAAATCAAGTACGGTGGTTTGATAGATAGGGCTTGAAGCTCTGAAACTCTTCTTGCAGAGGTAATTGCAACTAAGAAGGCAGTTTTCCAAGACAGATATTTTAACTCACATGTAGCAGCCGGTTCGAAAGGGGAAGATGTTAATGCACGAAGCACCAAATCAAGATCCCACGGAGGTGCAGGATGAAAAACTGGGGTCTTAACAGCCCGCACCTTTAATGAAAGTTTTGCATAATCTGCTGCTCATCAACGGTGGATCCATGGATTCGTGAAATTTAGAGATAGCTGCCAGTTGGACTTTAATAGTAGAGACTGAAGATCCTTGATTAAACAAGGATGTTAAAATTTCAAAACCTCTGGGATCGGGGCAGTGATAGGGTCTAAGCCCTGAGTTGAGCCCAGATAGCAAACCTCTTCCACTTACTGAGGTACCATTTCTTAGTGGTGGGTTTGTGGGCGAAGATAAAATGTGAATAACTTCGGGTCTAAGGTGTGATTTCTGACTAAAGTCGGAAGTGGAGGAGCCAAGCTGTCAACTTCAAAGTGTGAAGGGACTGGTGTTGTCGTCCCGACTGATGAATTAGCAGATCCGGAGTTAGATCTAAAACCAAGGATCGTCCACGCATGTTTCTTCAGGTAGGAAACCATACCTGACGAGGCCAGTCTTGAGCAATTAGTATCATTGTGGACCCCAATTGAGAAGCTTTCTGAATGACTTTGGAGAGAAGTGGAATCGGAGGAAAGGCATAAAGCAGCCCTGCTGGCCAAGGTTGTGCTAGAGCATCCATAGCTGCTTCCCCTGATGTGGAGTCAAGGAGAAGAACCTTTGCACTTTGTGTTTTGTGGTGTTGCAAACAGGTCGCAGCACGCGTCCCCATCTCCTGAAAACCTGAGCTGCTACTGTTTAGTTCAGGGACCACTCGTGAGGAGAGAGAATTGTCCTGCTTAATCTGTCTGCCAATATATTGGATTTCCCGGAATGTGGGTCGCTACCAAGAAGCGGCTGGTAGCTACAGCCCATTCCCACACCCTCATGGCCTCTCTGCAAAGGGGTAAGATCTGGTCCCTCCTTGTTTGTTTAGATACCAGACCACCGACATGTTGTCTGTGTGGATAGCGATAATGCCCTGAGGGAGAAACTTGTGGAGGGCCTGTAGGGACAGAAGTACAGCCCTCATCTCCAATACATTGATGTGGAGAAAGGTTTCTTCTGGAAGCCAGGAACCCTGAACTAACCTGCCCAGACAATGCCCCCCCACCCTGTCTGGGAGGCATCCGTCGTCAGGGTGACCACCGGAGGGGGGATAACAAAAGGACTTCCCTGATTCAGATTGGACGGCTGAAGCCACCAGCGAAGGTCCCGTTTGCACGTTCTGTAATCATAATGGGGTGATTGAGGGAAGATCCTGAAAGGACCATTGAGTCGATAATAGCCACTGAAGAATCCTCATGTGCAATCTTGCCAGAGGAACTAGGAGAACCGTGGCAGACATCGAACCTAAAAGTTGCAGGACCATCCTGGCTGGGGCCTTTGATCTTGAAAGCAGGGCTTGAACTTGGCCTTGTAAAGTTTGAATCCTTTCGGTAGGAAGAAAAACGCATTAATTTTGAGTCTATCTCTGCTCCTATGAACCTTATGCGCTGAGAGGGCAGCAAGACAGACTTTGACCAATTGAATGTAATTCCCAGGGTAGCACCCAGGGAAATGGTGGCTTTGAGGTTGTCCATTAGTAGATGACTGGTGGTGGCAGTCAGGAGCCAGTCGTCCAGATAGGGAAACACTTGGAATCCAAGACTCCTCAGGTGAGCAGTTACTACTGCCAAACACTTGGTGAACACCCTGGGGGCTGTGGTGAGACCAAAGGGCAGTGCACAAAATTGGAAATGACTGTCTCCCAGGCTGAAGCGCAGATACTTCCTGGACACCCGATGTATCGGTATGTGATAATAGGCGTCCTTGAGATCTATGGAGCACATCCAAACATCCTTCTCCAACAATGGGAGAATGGATTGTAACGTGACCATTCGGAATTTGGATTTCGTGACAGATTGGTTTAGTCTGCTGAGATCCAATATTGGCCTCAGGTCCCCTGTCTTTTTTGGCACTAAAAAGAACCTTGAGTAATTTCCGGATCCGATCTGGTCTGTGGGGACCGGTTGGATGACTCCTTTTTCTAGCAGCTTTAAAGCTTCTGCGGCTGCAATTTCCCTTTGACTGGGTGGTGGGTCCGGGATTTTTTTGGACGGCGGGGGTGAGTGTGTGAAGGAAATGGTGTAACCTCCGGCAATAATCCGAAGCACCCATCTGTCCTGAGTGATGGACTCCCAGGCTTTTAGGTGCTTGGCAAAACGGCACCCGACTGGCTCGAGCAGCACAGCCGGGCAATCCCTCATGAAGTGTGGGAGGCTGAAGAGCCACGAAAGGACTCGCGGTCTCCAGAATTGCGGGGCCCTCTGCCGCCTCTGGGACGGCGTCTCCCAGAAAAATTTCCCCGTCCTCTGCCTCTGGAAGGGAATCTTCCTGCTGTTGAGGAAAAACTTACGTGATTTGGAACCACATCTTCCCTCCTCCTTTAGCCTTGGGATAAGGCCGAAAGGGAGTGGAATAACGTGCACCTACGGCAGATAAAGTTTTTCCCTCTTGCTCACAGCGGGTAAGAGTGTCTTTAACCTTAGGTCCAAACAAAGAAGACCCATCAAAGGGAGCGTCGGCGAACGAAGACTTGGAGGCCTCCATAAAGCGACACAAACGGAGCCAGGCTTGTCTCCGTAGAGCCACGCCTGTGCCTGCCGCTCTACCTGCCCCCTCGGCCGCATATGAAATAAGCCTCATGGACGAGTTAGAAATTGAAGAAAGGATAGCCAACTGAGAGCTAACCGACTGGGCTAGCTGCTCAGGTAGGTTACCCGAGAGGGAATCTGACAGCTCCTTGACCAGATCCCTCTGAAGCCTGGTAAAATGTGCCAAATAATTCAGGGACCTTAAAGTAAAGGCCGCTGAAGTCAGGGTGTGCTTCCCGTACCGGTCCATGCTCCTAGACTCCTTATTAGGAGGATGGACGGACGTTGAAGCCTCTGCCACGTCCTGTTGTGTAGCAGATGCCACCACCATGGCATCTACAGCCACGCCTTTAGTCAGGAACTCCTTCTCGGGTGGGGCAGACAAAAATTTGTTAGGGCGAGAAGGCACTGGTTCCACGGTATCTGGATGTTCCCACGCCCTCCGACAAATCAAATCCAGAAGCTCGTTGAAGGGCGGAGACACCCAGGAGGCGGAGGGCTGAGCCCCAAAGGCCTTGAGAAGCACTGACTCATCAGCAGAGGGGGGTTTGGATATCCAGCCACCTCGTTGTTTGAGGATCTCTAAAATGTCTGCAAATGAGACATCATCCGAGGACGACTTCGGGGACCCCTCCGCATCATCAAGATCAGTGTCCGATGTAATAGACTCGGGGGAGTCCACGTGCTTCCTCTTGCACGATCTCTTCCTTGGGGGCTCCTCTGAAGACAACTCCGAAGAACCCTCAGGAGGAGGGGAACCCCCAATGGGGGTAACCTCAGGCCCAGGGGCTCCGCTGCCTAAGGACAGGGGAACTGCCAAAGACCCAGTCTCCACGCCCAGGGAAGGTGCCGGTAAAGCCGGAGAGATGGCCGAAGAAGACTTGGCCAAGGCACTCCTCATAGCTCTGAAAGCCGGACCCCCAGAATCCTGGGAGTGTCCGGTCCCCGGAGCCATGATAGCAGACGGAAGTCCCGCAGCCGAAGCACCGAGAGGGAGGCTCGGAACCGACAGCATAGGTCCCGAAACATCACCCCCGGGTCCAGCCGAAGAAGTCCGTGTACCAAACTCGGACCCGAAGGCCGGGGTTGGAGTAAGGGTCGGAGCCGACCCTAAGACCTCCACCGGCTCCAACAGCACCTGCTCCGACGGAGCCGAAGCGGTCGGAGGAGGAATGGCAATGACATGGGCATGGGTCGTCGGCTCCGAAGCCAACTGGGTCGGAACCGAAAAAATTTTTGAAAGACTGGGGACTGGAACAGTCTTTGGAGCACCCTGTCTATGTCCGAATCTGACATCCTCGATGACCTAGAGGATACTGAACGGGTTCGAGATGGCCTCTCCAACGGCCCCAAAGGGCTAAGGGACCGGCTCCGAGGCGACTCGATGACTATCGGCGCCGAAGGAATACCCAAACTAGTTTCCATCGGTGCCGAGGAGGCTTGGCGCCGAGGAGGAAGTGTCTGAGCGGATAACCTTCATCGGCTCCGATACCAGTGGAGCCGACGAAGGTGACCCGCCTCTCGATGCCCCAGCCATCGGCTCCGAAGCCAGAGGAGTCGAGACAGGTGGCATCGAGGCAGACCGTTCCGCCCTCGGCTCTGAAGTCCTTGGAGCCGAAGGAGAAACCTGCCTATGTCTTTTGGCGGTCGGATCCGACGGACTGGTCGGAGCCGACGCCCTTTTCTTTTTAGCAGGAGAAGGAGAGGATGCTAAAGCTTCTTCAAAGGAGGGTTTTATAAGGCCTTTTAATATGAGTTTATTTTTCCTCTCTTGGAGGACCCTCGAGGAAAAAGCGTGACACACGCTGCAGGACTCCTGCAAATGTTTTGCACCCAAACAATAAACACAGAGAGAGTGGTCATCTGTTATAGACATTTTAAAGTTGCACTTGGTGCACTTTTTAAAGCCTGAAGGCCTAGGAACCTGAGACATTCCGGTAAATTATACAGTGAACTAGCCAAAACAGTACAAACACTGTAATTATGACAGAAAAAGAAATTCTCTGTTTTGTCCTTCTTTTTTAAAGAAAAAGAAACTATCAGCAGTATAAAGGATCCGAGATCCCTAAACAGAACAGAAGTCACCTACAACTAAAAAGACCTGGAAAGGCCTTTCCACACAAGAGGTACTCCTGGTCAATCAACACTCACAACACAAGAATTTACCAAGTAAATTTCACCAAACGCACTCTAAACACAAGATAGCTGTTAAAACAGCTTTTAGTTGAAGAATAAAGAAATTCCTGACAGAAAAGTTAGTGAAAATAATCACTACTTAGCTCAGCCAGCTCGAGACCACGTCTTCACTTGTTAGCGGCAAACGAGATCTGGGGGATTGGCAGTGGTGCATCCTGGGATATAGTAAGCTCAGCCAATAAGAGACTTCGCTCTTTGGCATAAGCGTGCCGAGTCGGAGCCGAGGGATCGGCTCCGAACCCATCAGTCAGAATGTAGGCGAGATAGGATCACATAACATCAACAGATTTAGAATTATAATTAAATCTACCCTTCACTCTTATTCTGTTGGTACCAAATCCAAGTTGTGTCCCTGTGGAGATAAATTTGCAATAATTGCAACTCTCGCACTTGTATGTACCTTCCGTCCTACTAAATGTCTGGGGTTCTATTTCTAAAATATTCTTTAGATTCTTACCTTTTCTGTATAATTCTCCTGTGTTTACAGTATTTATAAACAATATATCCTGTGAGGGTGAACCTGAAGACAGGGGAATTATCCTTATTTTAAGGAATCTATAAAATAAGTAGAATCTATCAGAGATGAATAAAAAAAAAAACATGGTCAGATCTGGTAAAGACTTCTTATTCTTTTCTGTTTTACTTCAGGGACCTTCATTAGCTGCTGCTGCTGTTTTATGGTTTCTTTGACTAAACTTCTCTTTGGCAATCAACTTGTTCTACTGGTAAAGCTAGAGTGGTAGAAGAATCTGTTGATGCACTTACATTCACAGCAGCAGTATTCCTTACAAATGGGATTCCCTGCCATAAAGCCCATTGTCTGCCAGTTTACCAAAGTCTACCGCTGCTTTAAGGTATGCTGAATATCACCTACACACTCCTTGCGTAGGGTAGGGCATAAAGGTGACGTTCAGGCGTACCATCCTCAGAAATACTTTGCAGCCTCCGTTCATTTTTTTTTACTGTTTTTCCTGTGCTTACTCCTGTTTGCTGGAGTCCTCACCATTGCAGATAAGTACCCAGTTGTTTTTTTGGTTACTTTTTCTGTTTGTTTTGTGCTGTTTGGGGTTAATGTCATCCGGGAAGGGTAAATGCCAGTGTGGGAGACTGATTCCCCTTAAAGACCGCCACAATAAGTGTCTTTTTTGCCTAGGTGCTGCTCACAACCATACGTCTTGTTCAATTTGTCAGGAGTTTGTCCCCAAAACTCTTCGTAGTAGGCTTTATTTCCTTTCAATATCTTGAGAACCAGCATCTTAAGCTTCTTGCTGCATCTACTATGGATGGAAATTCCTGCCCTAAGGGTCAGCCATCAGGGAATAAGAAGGTGCAAAAGGTAAGACCGGAATCTTCCGGTGTCCAGCTTTTGCCGGGAGGTTCTCCCAAGGTTATTATGAACCCAGAGGCTCGCCCAGTTATTTTGTCAGATTCTAGACTGTGTCTGGACTGGAGACTGGTGAGGATCTGGCGGGCAGCATGTCTGATGAGGCTTTGCAGGCATCCATTTTGGTCATTCAGGGGGAACCACGGTTGACTGTTTCTGAGGGATCTAGAGGGGTACCACAGTTTCTCTTTAGGGAAGAGGTTCCTACTACAGTTGTGGTATGCCATCCTGAGTCACTGGGCCTTCTCAGGTTTCTAGGACGGATGTCCCCTTAAAAAAGAAACACAAAACTAATCATGTTTCTTTTGCTCCTAGGGATCCACAAAGTGAGTGGCAGGCCTTTACTCAGGGGGTTATTTAATACTTTACTGTCATTGAGTCCTCCTCAAGGGGTTTCATTCCTGCTTCTTCTTAGTCCTCTTCTTCCCCTAAAAAGCCCAGAGAATTGAATTCTTCTGAGATGGATTCAGATGATGACTCCCTTGCTTACTCTACCCAGATTCCTTCCCCTTTGGTCTATGGGTCTGAGGAGGAGGATTCTCATACTCTATCCTTATGAGGCAATTTCCTTGGGGACACAATCTCTAGGATGATGGAATTTTTTAATTGGGATTGTGCCCAGGTTTCGGATATCCATAAAAGGTACTATGAGTTACTGCAGATGGGATCTCCTAAACCTGCGGTCATTCCTCCTGCCTTGCCTGCTTTATTGGATGTCTTTTCCAATGCCTCTAAAGC
This sequence comes from Protopterus annectens, assembly GCF_019279795.1. Taxonomy (NCBI): domain Eukaryota; kingdom Metazoa; phylum Chordata; order Ceratodontiformes; family Protopteridae; genus Protopterus; species Protopterus annectens. The sequence goes on from NC_056747.1 coordinate 295,526,509, forward strand.
ACCGGATTCTCTGCCCCCGCTTCCAAGAGGTCTGAGAGGTTTTATAGGATTGTTCCTTTTTGTTTAAATGTCCTGCTGCTGACCCCTCTGTGGTGTCTGTAGTCTCAATTGCTTCCTTCATCCAAGTTACTGCCTTCTGATAAGGACAGTAGAACCATGGACAGCTTGGGTAAGAAGGCTTATACGGTACAAAAACCAAACCACACAGGCTCCCAAAGGAGCTAGGAATTCTCCTCAAACAAAAAAACACCAAGCACAGCGGTAGCTGCCAATTTTCTTTATTTACTTCATCCTGGTACCTTGGCCTCATAGGCCTTTAATGGAATAACTTGATATATTCCCAGCAGTCTTTTATATTCCATCATCATATTAATTAAATAATTAAACAATTAAATAATTTTCTTCAATAATTATAAAGCTTAGAGCTTAAAGATGTACCCCCAACATATCATACACCATAAATATGTTAAATAAGTGAATTAACAACACGCAGAGTGACTGAGATCCCCAAATAACACTTTAAAAAAAAACTCACTTCTACTACATTATTTAAACATATTTCCATATTTCCTCAAACATCATAATCAATTATACATCAAGAAAAACACAAAGGAAAACATTTCAACCCTCCCCTGAAACTCTACTATAACTATATTCATTCTTAAATAATTACTACAAACTTCACATTAAATATATATGTTTTCCATATTTCATAAAATTTTTTACATCATTTTTATTGCACATTCATTTTCCTTATTATTGGTCTTATATCTCAAATTAATTGCTTTTTTTCCTAGCCATTAAGTCTGTTCTATGCTATAAGCTCCATTAACTAAATTGACCATCTAGGTCCCCCAATCAATATCCAAATTGAGACCCCTAGGGTATAAAGTGCCCAAATATACTTTTAATTTAGTTTTCCAACTTAATCAACTTCCGTTTGAATTCATCCCCTCCTAAAGTATGTCCTTCAAAGGGTTTTGCTAATACACTAAAGGAAAAACTATCTATACTATCCCCATGTGTGTCGCAAAAGTGTTGAGCCACTGGGCTATCCAACCTCTTATTTCTTTCATTACCCAAATGCTCCAAAATCCTCAATTTCACCTTTCTTTTGGTCTGTCCTACATACCATTTACAAGCTGTGCATCCACATCCAATGATGTAGACCACACCACACGAATCACAACTAAATTCATTCTTAACCAAAAATTTCTTCCCATTTATTATCCATCCATCAACATTGTTTATTTTATCACACACTTTGCATACCCCACATGGAAATACTCCCCTTCCTTTTAACTAGATCAACCTTATTTCTTGGTCTTAACACTTTTAAATTGTTAAACTGACCATACGAAAAGGTAACTCTCTCAGGAAATATTTTCCCAGGCTACCTCATCCCTACAAACCACAGGACACAGGTCATTCACTAACCCCCTTAATACTTCAGATAGGGGAGAGAATTTGTTCACAAAGAAAAGGGGTTCAACACCAACCTTCTCCATTTCATTTTTCCTAATAGGCTTCTTAAGTTCAATAGAACCACTACTTTTACTTTTATAACTAGTATTCCTTTTCATCTTATTTAGGGCCTCATCTATATGTTCCATACTATATCCTCGCTTCAATAATCTTTTGTTAACCAGATCAAATTCTCTCTCCAACATCTTTTGATCAGAAGTATTGGTCATAATTCTCTTAAACTCCCCATAGGGAAGGGATTTTATCAAATGACCAGGATGAGCACTACCAGCTTCCAAAAAGCTATCCGCAGCTGTATCCTTATGAAATGGTTTGTACTGCAAAAAAAGAAGTTATGTACTCACTATAACGTTCCATTTGAGTAGTTATACTTAATTTTTCTGCAACCTGTGGTTATACGGATCCGTATCGAATCCGAGACAGCAACTTTTTTCTAGCATCTGCTCCAAGCTCCGAGCTCCTCCCCTTACCTATAATGCCCTACCATCTCCAATCTTCCCTCAGATCGAGTTTGCTGCAACTAACAATATATATGCAACTCAACCCAATAACCAACCTGAAAACAGGATAAGGTCCGGGGGATGGAGGGAGGGAATGTTGCAGAAAAATGAAGTATAACTACTCAGATGGAACGTTATGGTGAGTACATAACTTCTTTATCTGAAGTAGTTAACTTCATTTTATCTGCAACCTGTGGGACAGAGTCCCCAGCTACTCCGATCCTGGGAGGCCCTTATGGAGGGATATTCCTGAGCACCGCAGAGCCAAAGGATGCTCTACCCCTCGAAATCAGATCCAATTTGTAATGGGAAATGAAGGTATGTGAATTGGCCCATGTCGCTGCTGCGCAAATATTGTCCAAAGGTACCCTGGACCAAAAAGCAGCAGAAATCGCCATGGACCTGGTAGAGTGAGCCTTAACTATACCAGGAGGTAATAACCCTTTTGCTTTGTAAGCATGTGAAATGCAAAGAGTGATCCATCTGGCTAAAGAAACTTTAGAAATAGCTTTTCCCATAAACGCTTTGGAAAAAGAAACAAACAATTGGTTAGTCTTGCGGAAAGACTTCATTCTATGAAGATAAAAGCGAAGTTGTCTATGAACATCCAACAAATGGAGTTTGTATTCACTTTAATTTTGAAAATTGGGAAAGAAAACGGGAAGATTAATGGACTGGTTTATGTTTGCTTCAGATGCCACTTTAGATAAGAAGGAAGGGTTAGTACGGAAGGAAACACTATCCTTATGGAAGACCAAATAGGGAGGCACGGCAGACAAAGCTTGAAGCTCAGAAACTCTCCTAGCCGAAGTGACGGCTACTAGGAAAGCTGTCTTCCAGGACAAAAATTTTAAGTCCACCGATGCTGCAGGTTTGAAAGGAGGGGCAAACAATGCCTCTAAAACAAAAGTAAGGTCCCAAGGAGGAACAGAATCCTTGACAGGGGGTCGTAGCAGAAAAGTACCTTTGAGGAAAGCCTTGCACAGCCTAGAGGAGGCTAAGGCCATATTGTCTTCGCCAAGGTGAAAACTGAAAACGGCTTCCAATTGTACTTTCACTGTGGAGGAACTAGCTCCTTGCTGAAAAAATACTAGACAGGGAGTCCAACATCGCTGGAACAGGAGCTGTAAAGGGATCTATTTCTCTCTGTGAAGCCCAAATGGAAAAGTGCTTCCATTTACTGCAATATAGTTTTCTAGTGGAATCTGTAAGAGAGGCCACTAGAATCAATTTGACCTGGGATGAAAAACCGGGAGTCCTGATGATTAACGGAACTGGAGCAACCAAGCTGTAAGCTTGAGACTGCCCAGATCGGGTGGAAGTATCCCCGACGGATGGGAAATTAGATCCGGGCAGGGATCCAGAACCCATGGGGGAGCTAATAGATGAGACCAAAGGAATGGGAACCAAACCTGACGAGGCTAAAATGGGGCAATGAGGATCACTTTGCACCGTAGTCAGCAAGCTTTCTGAAGAAACTTCGGAATGAGTGGCAATGGAGGATAATACAGAAGCCCGGGGGGCCAAGCATGGACTAGAGCGTCTCTGGGTACTTCCCCTGGTGAGGGAATCAGAGCAAAGAACTCGCTGCACTTCGTGTTGGAAGGAGATGCGAAGAGATCGCAGCAAGGCTGACACCATGCCAGGAAAATCTCCTCCGCTACTGACTGTTTCAGAGACCACTCGTAGGGCATCAGAATGGCCTGGCTCAATCTGTCTGCTAAAATGTTGGAGCACCCCGGGATGTGCGTTGCTATCAGACACCGACCGGTGGAAATCGCCCATTCCCACACTCTCATGGCCTCGCGACACAGAGTGTAGGATTTGGTTTCCCCCTGCTTGTTGATATACCAGACGACCGACATGTTGTCTGACTGAATTGCAATCAATCCGAGAGGGAGGACTGTGTGAAAGGCTTCCAACGCTAAAAGCACTGCCCTCATCTCAAGAGCATTTATGTGCAAATTGGTCTCTGTTTGGGACCACGTGCCTTGGACTGTCCTTCCCAAACAGTGTCCCCCCCACCAGAGTTGGGAGGCGTCCGTGATCACTGTGGTTTGGACTGGGGTTGATGCAAATGGACATCCTGTTGATATCTCCGGTGACGTCAACCACCAAAGAAGAGATGTCCTGCAGACGTGGCTGATCTTGACCGGAAATTCCATGGGTAGGTCAGCCAGGACCACAGGACCGCCAGAGTCCATTGAAGAACCCGCATGTGAAAACGTGCATACAGGAGAATAGATATGGCGGCAGCCATGGAGCCTAGAGCCCGGAGAACCTCGCTCGCCTTTGAAGACTGGGAGTTTGCTATCTGAGCTATGTGGCCCCTGAGATGTAGAATCCTGTCTGGAGTTAAAAATGCCTTCATCTGCAAAGTGTCTAACCGTGCCGCAATGAAGTCTAGAATTTGTACTAGTTGCAATTGGGATTTGTGAACATTGACTGTAATTCCCAGTGAGTCTGCTAATCGAATGAAATAATCTCGGGCCAGACACAAGTGATGCTTGTCGTGCGCAGCGAAGAGCCAGTCGTCCAGGTAAGGAAACACCTGAATACCATGAAGCCTCAGGTGGGCCGCTACAACTGCCATTACCTTGGTGAACACCCTGGGGGCTGTGGTGAGACCAAAGGGTAGGGCCCTGAACTGAAAGTGACTGGCTCCCAGCCGGAAGTGCAGAAACCTCCTGGAGCTTCTGTGTATTTTGATGTGGTAGTAAGCATCCTGATGGTCTAACGAGCACATCCAGTCGCACTCTTGGAGATAAGGTAGAATGGATTGTAGAGTGACCATCCAGAATTTCTGTTTTGCTACCGACAGGTTTAATGTGGATAGGTCTAGAATGGGCCTGAGGTCCCCTGTCTTTTTTGGCACCAAAAAGAACCTTGAGTAGACGCCTAATCCGGACTGATCGGGGGGAACCTTTTCGATAGCTCGTTTGATAAGCAGCTTTGAAACCTCTAGAGCTGCGGCCTCCCTGTGAGCGGGTGGAACATCCGCGAGGTGTCTTATAATGTTTGGAGGGGGCAGTGAAAGGAATAGAGTAACCTCTGGATATTATCTGAAGAACCCAGAGATCTGTTGTAACGGACTTCCGTGCCGCTGGGTGTAAGGACAATCGTGCCCCCGACTGCCTCCAGAGTAGGACAGTCGGGCAACCCCTCAGGGCTGCTGACTGGGTCTATCAGAAAAAGGTTCCCTAGACCCGAAGTTCCTGGGACCCCCTCTACCTCTGGGTCAGCGTCAATCTTGTCCCCCTCTGCCTCTGGGGGAATAGCTGTCCTGAGAATCCTGGGAAAACTGAGATTTTCGGAACCACATCTTCTTCTGCCCTCTTTGATTCCTAGAGTAGGACCGCTGAGGGTTAGAGAAGCGGACTCCGACGGCAGACAAAGTCTTCCCGTCCTTTTCGCTCTGGACCAGTGTGTCACGTACTGTCTTCCCAAAGAGGGAAGAGCCGTCGTAGGGAGCGTTGATAAATGACACCTTGAAAGCGTCCGCGAACTGACACAATCTGAGCCAGGCATGACGCCTCATGGCTATGCCTGTCCCAGCTGCTCTAGCTGCTCCTTCCGTGGCATGAGAAAGTAGCCACATAGATGTATTCGAGACCAATTTCAGAGTGGACATTTTCGCCGAAAACAGCTGTTTGTCCTGCGGCGATAAAGACTCTGGGGGCAACTCAGCGAATTCCAAAGCAAGGTCTCGCTGTAGTCGAATCACATGTGCCAAATAGTTCAGCGCACGGATAGAAAAAGTCACTGAAGAGTATACACGCTTCCCAAGCCTATCCACCGACCTGGACTTCTTGTCTGGAGGGTGGACTAAGGAACTCTTCTGTGCTAGTTCTTTACTTGTGGCCACTGCGGCCAACATAGCATCAACCGGGGCTCCTTTCGACCAGGGTTGTCTATCCGAAGGAGGAGATAAGACCTTGTCAAGACGTTTGGGAATGGGCTCTATGGTGTCTGGCTTCTTCCATGCCCTCGTGGTGATGAGGTCCACCAAGGGGTCTGCTGCTGGGGACACCCAGGAAGTAGATGTGCTCGTGCCAAAGGCCTCCAGGAACACTGACTCATCCCCAGAAGGTTTTGGGGCCGACCAACCTCTCCTCTGACAGAGGATTTCCATGATTTCTCAGAAGGAGACATCTTCGGGAGGTGATCTGGGGGAACCTTTTCCTTCATCTAAGTCAGTGTCAGTGGTGAGGGACTCGGGGGAGTCCAGGCGCCTCCTTTTGCACTTGCGCTTGCGGGGGCCCTCTTCAGTGGGACTTTCAGAATGGGATCCACGAGCTGCAGGGGTTTCCTCAGGGAAAATGACCTGGGTATCCTCTGGCACGGGCTGTCCCCGAGACAGGATGAAAGAGTCGTCGCCAAATCCAGGGGGGCCTGGGTGGTATTTGAGGAATGGGTTGGGGTCTAAATCCCTGAGAGAGAACCCTCTCCACCACTTTGAAGGCCAAAGGAGAAGTCCTCACCGGATCCGAAGCAGGGACCGGGGCCGATGACAGGGTAGTCTGAGGTCCGAGGGAACGGATCAGATCCAAAAGGGTCGGAGCCAAAGAATTCATTCCCCCGTGTCCGACTCCCTGTCTGCGGCTCCGAGAGTTACTCGGATCCGAGCAGGTCGGATACGAGGAACTCAAGGTAACAGCCGGAGTCGAGGTTGGAGGAACCGTCGGCGCCGAGCTACCAGCTCCGAAAAACCTCGGATCCAAAAGCCCTGAAGCCGAAGCACAGATCAGGGAAGGAGAGATGGGGCAGAAAAGAGGCATGGAGGTCACCCCTCCAGAGGGAGAGGGACCTGGCAAGACTCCCATCTGAATTTGGGTCTGAAGAAATCTCTGCATCATCCTGTCCATATCCATTTCAGATAGGTTCCGATTCGACCTTGAAGAGGCCACCGACTCAGGGGTGGAGGGCCTCGGGTCCCAAAGCTCCAACGGCTCCGGTGAGAAACGTGGTGACTGGAGCCAAGGAGAAACAGGCCTTCTGGACTTGGATGGAGGGCTGGGAAAGAGCTCCCTGTCTGAGGATCTCTTGCGATGCCTGTCTTTCTTTTTCTCCCTTTCTTCCCTGCGTTTTTCCTTTTCCTTGTCTTTATCTTTGTCAGCCTCGCTGACCAAAGATCTGTCCTTAGAGGACCCATTGCCAGACGAAGAGCGAGGTCGAGTCCCTGTCTGGGGGGGTGTACCAGAGACTTAGGCCGAGGCAGAATCCAGCATGGCAACTGGGAGAAGGCCTTTGGTGACTAACTTGGCCTTGCGATCCCTAAGGGCCCTGGGGTTGAATCCGGAACAAATAGCACACTGGGCAGATAGATGTGCTACTCCTAGACGTATAACACACAGAGTGTGACCATCAGCAGGGGAAAGCTTATGGCCACACACTGTACATTTTTTGAATACAGGCTTTGGCTGATCAGCCATAGTCCTGTGTTCAAAGGTAAGGATACTACCTTCCCACAAAAGGAAAACCACACACACACACAAGTAGGGGAAGGGTAGACCTGAAAACTACTCTACTATCAACAAAACTTTTTTTTTTTAAACACTAACGACCAACGCGCTGCTACAGAAGGGGAGGAAGGGTAATCTAACACAAACACACTATGAAAGACAACATTTCCACTTACTATCCCTATATAGCTCAGAGCAAAGGAGACCACGATGCACACTACTGGCGCGGTAAACGAGATCTGAGGGAAGATAGGAGATGGTAGGGCATTATGGGTAAGGGGAGGAGCTCGGAGCTTGGAGCAGATGCTAGAAAAAAGTTGCCGATACAGATCCGTATACCCACAGGCTGCAGATAAAATGAAGTTAACTACTTCAGATTATCCCTTTCATCCACATAAAATTCAACATCCAAGACTTTTATATTTAATGTGAAGTAATTATTTTATGAATGAATATATTTATAGTACAGCTTCAGGGGAGGGTTGAAATGTTTTCCTTTGTGTTTTTCTTGATGTATAATTGATTATGATGTTTGAGGAAATATGGAAATATGTTTAAATAATGTAAAAGAAGTGATTTATTAAAAAAAAAAAGTGTTATTTGGGGATCTCAATCACTCTGTGTGTTAAGTCACTTATTTAACATATTTATGGTGTATGATATGTTGGGGGTACATCTTTAAGCCCTAAGCTTTATAATTATTGAAGAAAATTAATTGTTTATTTAATTAAATTAAAGATTAATTAATATGATGATGGAATATAAAAGGCTGCTGGGATTCTATCAAGTTATTCCACTGAAGCCCTATGAGGCCGAGGTACCATGATGAAGTGAATAAAGAAAATTGGCAGCTACGACAGTGCTTGGTGGGTTTTTTTTTTATTTAAGAAGGTTTATACTTCAGCTACCCTAGCTTTTAGGGCTATTAATTATCAGACCGATATCTCTAGGTATGTTTTGGCTCTTCTTTCTCAGACTTGTCAACTTCTTTCTGATCTTCCAGACTGAGTAAATTTAGAAGTTATGTACTCACCATAACGTTCCATCTGAGTAGGTGTATTCATTTGTCTGCAACCTGTGGGTTATGGATCCGATATCGGATCCGAACCGGCATGGTTTACCAGCTATGGATCCAAGCTCTCAGCTCCTCCCCTCACCCATAATGCCCTGCTCTACCCTCATGACCTCAGATCGAGTTTGCCAACAGCAAGAACACCCTGAAAAGGGTAACACATAATATGCAGGAAACTGAAAGGCCAGGGGATAGGAGGCGGGATGGTTGCAGACAAATGAATACACCTACTCAGATGGAACGTTATGGTGAGTACATAACTTCTAAATCTGAAGTAGGAGATTCATTTGTCTGCAACCTGCGGGACGGAGTCCCCAGCTACCTGAATCTTGGGCGGCCATCATGGAAGGATATTCCGGAGCACCGCGGAGCCAAAGGATGCTCTACCCCTAGATGCAAGATCCAACTTGTAGTGGGAAATAAAAGTATGAGATGAAGCCCACGTGGCTGCTGCACAAATATCATCTAGAGGAATCCTAGCCTTAAAGGCTGCCGAGGTAGATACTGACTGGGTTGAATGGGCGTGCACACCCTCCGGTGCGGGCCTTCCTGAAGCTTGATAAGCCAATAAGATACATTGTGAAATCCAGCGAGACAGAGAGACTTTAGAAATTGGCTTGCCCAAATTAAATTTAGCAAAGGAAATGAACAACTGGTCGGATTGCCTATGACCAGCCGTTCTGTTTAGATAAAATCTAAGTTGCCTGTGAACATCTAAGGAGTGAAGCTTGTATTCACCTTTGTTTTCATATTTAGGAAAGAAAACAGGGAGGTTAATGGATTGATTAATGTTTGCTTCAGAAGCTACTTTAGGAAGAAAGGACGGGTTGGTCCTGAGGTAAACACGGTCCGGATGAAAGACCAAGTAAGGAGGTTTAGCTGATAATGCTTGGAGCTCTGAAACTCTCTTGGCCGATGTAATGGCTACTAAAAAGGCAGTCTTGAAAGACAAGAATTTGAGATCTACCGTAGCCGCTGGTTCAAGGCGGTCAAGGCCTGGAGAACTAAGCAAAGGTCCCAGGGAGGAACCGCTTGTTTTACAGGGGCCCTGAGAAGGAAAGTACCTTTAAGGAAAATTTTACACAACTTGGCTGACATGAGTGGACTAGAGTCATGACCAATGTGATAATGTGAAATTGCCGCAAGTTGTACTTTGACTGTGGAACTGCTGGCACCATCGTTAAAAAGAGTGGTTAAGAAATCAAGCTCTAAAGGGAGAGGAACTGTGAAGGGATTCAGGCCTTGCCGCTCCACCCACAAAGAAAACCGTTTCCACTTGCTGCGGTAGACTTTCCTAGTGGACGGTTTATGAGCTGCCACCAGGATCGCCTTAACAGGGGACGAAATACCGAGAGTCCTGATCAAGAGTGGAACTGGAGCAGCCAAGTGGTCAGCTTCAGGATGTCCAGATTCAGAGGAGATAGGCAGGATGGATGAGATATCAGATCCGGGATGGGATCTAGAATCCAAGGAGGATTCACCGAGTGAGACCTTAGGAAGGGGAACCAGATCTGCCGAGGCCAAAAAGAAGCAATGAGAATCATTCTGCAACCCACCCGAGAGGCTTTCTGAAGAACTTGGAGCATCAGAGGCAAGGGTGGATAAGCATACAGAAGACCGGGTGGCCAAGCATGCACCAGAGCATCTCTTGGGGAACCTCCTGGAGGAGGTATCAGAGCGAAAAAACTGTCGCACTTGGTGTTTGAGGGAGAGGCAAAAAGATCGCATGAAGGAGTTCCCCACCGTGCGAATATGCGTTCCGCTACTTGAAAATTGAGAGACCACTCGTAAGGGGTCAGAATGTAGCGACTGAGCTTGTCCGCCAGGATGTTGGACCGACCCGGAATGTGCGTTGCTATTAGAAAGCGGTTGGTGGAGATTGCCCATTCCCAAACTCTCATGGCTTCTCGACAAAGAGGGTAAGACCTCGTTCCCCCTTGCTTGTTGATATACCAGACAACCGACATGTTGTCCGATTGAATCGCAATTGTTCCCAAGGGAAGAAAGTCCTGAAGTGCTAGCAACGCTAAGAGCACTGCTCTCATCTCTAGAACGTTGATATGCAGTAAGGTCTCTGAATCGTTCCACGTGCCTTGGACGGTCCGCCCAAAATGCCCCCCCCAACCGAGGCGGGAGGCGTCCGTGTTCACCGTGGCGATAGGGGGAGAAGCACAAAATGGGCGGCCCCCGTGGAGATCTGGGGAGTGAAGCCACCACAGGAGGGACCGCTTGCAAGCCTTGCTGATCGCAATGGGATGATGCATAGGAAGAGCAAGGTATGACCACTGTACTAAGAGAGTCCACTGGAGGATGCGCATATTGAGCCTGACGAGAGGAAGAAGTGCTATGGCAGACGCCATGGACCCTAGAGCCCTCAGGACCAACTCCGCCGGAACAGAACTTGAGTGGAGAATGGCCCGCACCTGGAGCTGCAGATTTTGAACTCTGTCCGCAGTGAGGAAGGCTTTTAAACTCCTTGTGTCTAACCTGGCCCCTATAAAATCTAAGAGCTGTGTGGGCGCCAGGTTGGATTTCTTTGTATTTATAGTAATGCCCAGATTGGGAGCAAGATGGAGAAAGGAGTCTCCCGCCAATAGTAGTAGATGCATTGTTGGGGCGGTAAGGAGCCAGTCGTCCAGGTAGGGGAAGACCTGCACCCCTGAAGCCTCAGGTGGGCCGCTACCACTGCTAATACTTTGGTGAACACCCTGGGGGCTGTGGTGAGACCAAAGGGAAGGACCCGGAACTGGTAGTGACTGGCTCCCAGCCGGAAGCGGAGGAACCTCCTGGAGCCAGTCCATTAGGATGTGGTAGTACGCATCTTTGAGGTCTATGGAACACATCCAGTGACTTTCTCCCAGAAGGGGGAGAATAGATTGTAGTGTGACCATTCGGAATTTTTCCTTGGGAACTGCCAGGTTCAAGAGAGAAAGGTCTAAAATTGGTCTTAGATCCCCATTTTTTGGCACTAAAAAGAACCTGGAGTAGAACCCTGATCCGATCTGGTCTGGGGGGACGGGCTGGATGGCTCTTTTCTTTAGCAGATGGCCAATTTCTGCCAAAGCAGCCTCTCGTTGACCGGGTGGAACGTCTGGGAGGGACTTCAATTTTGGTAAGTGCGAAAGGGATGCGTATCCTCTGGATATGATCTGGAGAACCCAGCGGTCTGATGTTATGGACTCCCATGCCGCTAGGTGCCCGAAAACATCCCCGACTGCCTCCAGAGTGGAGCAGCCGGGCAACCCCTCAGGGTTGCTGCGCGAGCCGTTCAGAGAAGGGTTCTCTGGACCCGAAGTTCCTGGGAGCCCCTCTGCCTCTAGGGCGGCGTCCTCCCTGTCCTCCTCTGCCACGGAAGGACTGGTTGTCCGGAGAAGGCTGGGATTGCTGCGACTTCCGGAACCACATCTTCTTCTGACCCTTTTGGTTCCTAGAATAGGGCCTCTGGGGTGCAAGAGAAGCGGATTCCGACGGCAGACAGCGTCTTCCCGTCCTTCTCGCTCTGGGTCAAAGTGTCGCGAACGGTTTTGCCAAAGAGGGCAGAACCATCAAAGGGGGCGTTCGCAAATGACGCTTTGAAGGGCTCAGAGAAATCGCAATGACGGAGCCAGGCCTGACGTCTAGTGACTAGACCTGCCCCTGCGGCTCTAGCGCCTTCCGTAGCATGGGAGAGTAGCCGCATAGAGGTATTGGTAACTGATCTAAGAGTGGCCATGCGGGTGGAGTGCAGCACTTTGTCCTTCTCCGACATGGACTCTGGGGGAGATGCAGCGTATTCTTTAATGAGATCTTGCTGCATCCTAATAACGTGTGCCAGGTAGTTCAGCGCCCTTACCGAGAAGGTCGCTGAACTAAACATCCGCTTCCCCAAGCGGTCCATCATCCGAGACTCCTTGCTCGGGGGATGGACTGAGGGACTCTCCTGAGCAAGTTCCCTCTTGGTGGCCGCCGTCAACATGGCATCTACCGGAGGCCCCTTACTCCAATGGGCACGGTCAGATGGTGGGCTGAGGATCCTGTCGGGCCTCTTAGGGATTGGCTCCACTGTGTCCGGTTCCTTCCACGCCCTGGTGGTAATGAGGTCCACCAGGGGGTCGGCAGGAGGGGACACCCAAGAGGTAGACGGGCCCGCTTCAAATGCCTCCAAGAACACGGACTCGTCCGAAGAAGACTTGGGGGCAGACCCCCCCCCCTTATACGGAGCATTTCCATGATGTCTCCAAATGAGACATCCTCGGGGGGTGACCGTGGGGAGCCTTCCCCTTCCTCCAAATCCGTGTCTTCCGTGAGAGACTCGGGGGAGTCAATGTGCCTCCTTTTGCACGTATGCTTGCGAGGAACATCCTCTGGGGGGCTGTCAGAGGACTCCTCACAAGCAGCAACTTGTTCCAGGGGAACAGCTTGGGACACAGAAGCGGGCTGTCCCAAGGGCCGGATGGTGGAAGCCTGACCCAGTGCAGAGGGAGCGCGGGAGCCGAAACAAGTGCCGGGGGTCCGGAGACCCTCAACAGGGCCCTCTCCACTACATCAAAGGCCGAAGGGGAGCCGACCTCGACCAAAGGATCCGACAATCGGCTCCCTCGGATCCGAAGAGTGGATCGGAGCCGGCGCTGGCGCTCGGATCCGAAGGGACAGTGCGCTCCGACACAGACGGGCGCCGAAGGAGCACTGATCCCCGGATCCGAGGCTCGGATCCAGGCTCCGAGGTCGGATCCGATGCACTCGAGGCAGGGTCGGATCCGGCACCAGTACTATCGGCGACCCACCCCGCCCGGCTGCTCGGCTCCAACTGCTCCGAACCCGGGTAGCGGGTCGGAGAAGGAGCAATTGGCTTGAAAAAGGGGGTCGAGCTCCTCCCCGGGGGAGGCAAGAGCACTCCCATCTGCATCTGGGCCTGGATGAACCTTCTCATCATCCGGTCCAGATCAGCATCCGATAGGCTGTATGTTGATCTCGATGAGGCTACCGAGGTAGGCCTTGAGTGCCTCCTCGATAGCCTCGACGGAAATCGGGTCTCCTCCTCCTCAGGTCCCGGTGAAAAACACACTGGAGACCGGAGCCGAGGAGGAGGAGATCCAGCCGACAAGGGAGCCAGAGGAGAAGCCCGCTTGGCTGGCGGGGCCGAAACAGAGGTCTCGGCCCGCCGCTTATGGTGCTTCTCCCTCCGGTCCCTTTTTCTAGCATCCCTCTCCTCCAACCAGAAGCGGGAGGTTGAGTCCCAGGAGGAGGAGGGGGAGCCGAGAGGAATAACCGTGGTGACGGTTACCCGAAGGAGCGGAGGTCGGAGCCGAGTCCCGGCAAAGGCCCGCCAAAACAAGCTTGCACCTCCGCTGCTTCAACGCCCTGGGGTTGAACCCTGCACAAATGGAACATCGACATGTGAGGTGTTCAACCCCAGGCATCTAACACACAGAGTGTGGCCATCAGCTGGGGAAAGCTTATGGCCACACTCGAGCATTTAGAAAATAGCCTTGGGCTGCTCAGACATCCCAAGCTAACAAATAAAAGTTACAATAACTAAGGTAAAGTAACTAAACAAAAATCACTCACAGGCCCAACACACGCTACCAGCGAGGGGAGGGATATAAATTTTAGATTAAACTCTAAAAAAAAGTAATAATACAAGAGGGAAACCTACACTTTCACACAAATTAACCAAAAATTTTTCTAAATTTTACAATATAAACACTGAATCTATCACTTAGCTGGAGAGCTGGAAAAAACAATCTGGTCACCATGCGCGGCAAACGAGATCTGAGGTCATGAGGGTAGAGCAGGGCATTATGGGTGAGGGGAGGAGCTGAGAGCTTGGATCCATAGCTGGTAAACCATGCTGGTTCGGATCCGATATCGGATCCATAACCCACAGGTTGCAGACAAATGAATCTCCTACTTCAGACCTGCTCTTTTCTTGCTTGGGACTTCCTCTCTGGTAGTTTGTCATTCTATCAAATGTAGTTATGATGCAGCAGATGCCTCTTCTATTGCTGCTGCTTTTGGTTCAGTTTTGAAGAGATATTCTTGGCTTAGGCTTCAACCTTTCCCCAATGATATTACGGCAAAGTTGATGGATGCTCCTCTGGATAATAATCTTTTGTTTGGTGAAGCAGCTGCTGGTTTATTTAAGTCTCTTCAGGACAAGGGGAAGGCTTTACAGGAGCTTAAGCATGTCTTTGTTACTCCCGTGCCCAAATTTCAGTGAAAATATCCATCTAAGCCAGCCTTTGTTTGTAGGCAATCTCATCCTCCTTTTAAAGGTAAAAAGGGCAGTAAATCGACTCCTGGTGCTAAGGCCACTCAGACTGCAGGGAATAATAAGCCTTCCTTTCCTGACAAACCAGGTGCTGTCTGATTATCCACCTGTTCCCAGCCACATTCCTCTTTCTCTTCGCTTTTCTATTCCTGTTTGGTTTCAAATCACCCAGGATTCTTGGGTTCTGTCAATCATTCGGCAAGGGTACTTAATGGTCTGGATTTCCCACCCTCCTTTTATGGGCATTCCTCAGCCTCCTCGGGAACAACTTTTTTTTTTTCCCCAGAGGTTCTTTGAGACCTCTTGTCTCAGGGTACTATTCAAGAGGTGCCTGTAT
This sequence comes from Protopterus annectens, assembly GCF_019279795.1. Classification (NCBI taxonomy): domain Eukaryota; kingdom Metazoa; phylum Chordata; order Ceratodontiformes; family Protopteridae; genus Protopterus; species Protopterus annectens. Next base: position 295,541,615 of record NC_056747.1, read on the forward strand.
CCCAAAGGGGGGAAGGGTTTTATTCCAGAATGTTTCTAGTGCCCAGAAAAGAAGGTACTTGGAGACCTAGACTTCTCCCATCTAAACACTTTTCTGAAGGTGCCTTCCTTTAGGATGCTGTCCCTTCAGTCCCTTTTTCCTCTCTTGCTTCCTCAGGCCTTTCTGGTGTCTCTGGATCTCAGGGATGCTTATCTCCATATTCTGATCCATCTTTTTTTCAGGAGATTGTTGCATTTCTCTGTTACTTCCTGGTATTTTCAGTTCTGTGATTTGCCCTTTGGCCTTTCTACAGCCTCAAGGGTATTCACCAAATACCTTGCTCCTGTGATTGCCTTTTGCAAGCTTCAAGAATCCAAATATTTCCTTATTTGGATGACCTACTGATTCAGGCATCTTCTCCAGAGGTCCTTTTGCAAAATCTTCATTTTAACATTTCTCATCTTCAGGGCCTGGGCTTCCCTGACTCCTTCTCAGGATCATGTCTTTCTGGGTTGTTGCAGGATTCAAATGGTGCCAGTGCTGGCATCCCTGCTTCCTCCAAAGGCATTAACTCTCATTTCTTTCTTTCAGACTCTTCTTTCACTGGCCTCCATTACAGCCAGGGAGTTTCTGAGACCTCTGGGGTTCATGGTTTCTGCCACTCCGATGGTTCCTCTGGCCAAATGCCACATGAGGAAGTTTCAGTGATTTCTGAAGTCGGCGTGGCTTCAGCATGTGCATCCTCTAGACTTTTCTGTTCCTCTTCTCCAGTGTCTCAGGAAAGAACTTCTGTGGTGGATTCAGCAGTTGTCTCTGAAACCAGAGCTCCCTTTTCAAACTCCTCTTCCCTCTCAGGATCTGTTCACAGATGCTTCAGATGTGGGATGGGGAGCAATGTTTGGGCCCCCGAGGGTTGAGGGGGTGTGGTCGCCTTGTCAGCAGAAGGAGCACTTCAACATCAAAGAGATGAGGGCTCTTATGCTGGCTCTTCGGGCCTTTCATCCTGTCTTCTCTCTGAGATCTCTTAAGGTATTCACAGACAATATCACAGTCATGTGTTATATCAACAAACAGGGGGGTACGAGATCTTACCGTCTTCACCGGCTGGCACTTCTGGTATGGGATCTGGCTATCCACTATCAAGTGACTCTTCAGGCAGTTTATATTCCTTCAGATCAGAACATTGTGGCAGACAGTGCTTCACAGGGATGTGTTTCTGAACATTGTTCACCAGAGCGGTACTCCTCATGTAGATCTCTTTGCCTCCCCTGTGAACAGACAACTTCCTCTGTTTTGTGCCAGAGTCCCAGGTCCTCTGGTATGGAAGGTGGAGGCCCTCTCATTTTCCTGGAAGGGAATGTTTCTTTATGCATTCCCTCCCCTTCCTCTCATTCCAAGAGTCCTGTTCAAGATTCAACAGGATGCTCCCAAAATCTTGGTTGCAACGGCACTGGTTCCCTCTACTTCTGCATCTAGCCAAGGGCAATCATCACAAGTTACCTCACAGAATGGATCTCCTCTCGCAAGACAAAGGGTCTCTCATCCATTCCCATCTATCCACACTTCAACTGACACTGTTAGGGTTTTGATCCTTCATAGACACCTTTTTTTCTGATGACTTGCTGCAGGTCCTGCAGAAGGCCAGGAAACCTACTACTAGGAAATCCTACTTGTCTAAATGGAAGAGGTTTTCTATTTGGTGTCTTTCTTGTGACCTGGACCCCCTTTCTGTGGATGTTCCTTTGGTTCCCTCTTATTGGTATGAGTTGCTTAATGCTGGTTTGGCCTATTCTTCTATTAAGGCCCACTTATCAGCTCTTTCTGCTTGTTTGCCTTTAACTCTCCTGTTGGCTTCTAGATTTGAGGCTAAGCAATCTCTTAAAGGCATCCTTAATATTAGACTTCCCAGGAAGCCTGTTCCTCCTCCCTGGGATCTTAATTCCATTCTGGAAAAATAGATTCACGCTCCTTTTCAGCCTGCTGTTTCAGCTTCTTTGAAACACTGTTCTTGGAAGACAGTTCTTCTGTTAGCTTTTACTTCTGCCATACGGGTGTCTGAGTTGCAAGCCCTTATGGCTTGTCCACCTTTTTTGATATTTCATGAGGACAGGGTGTCCTTGCATACTAATCTTTCTTTCATGCCCAAGGTGGTTAATGAGTTGTCACTTAATCAGTCTATTAATTTGCCTACTTTTTTCCCCTCTCCGCAATCTGACAGTGAGAGGGTGCTGTATACCTTAGATGTGTATAGACAGCTCAGATTTCATTTGGATAAAACTAAAGCTATCAGAAAATCTGACCAGTTATTTGTTTCCTTTCATCCTAGGTCTTTAGGTTTGGCCGTTTCCAAGTAAACTATTTCCACTTGGATTTCAAAGGCTATTTCCTTTTGTTAGACTTTCAAGACGACAGCCTTCCTTCTTCTGTAAAGGCTTATTCCACTAGAGCTGTGGCTTCTTCTGGTGCTTTTTTCAAAGGCTTACATACTAATTCTATTCTTGAAGCTGCTACCTGAGCTTCTGTGCATACCTTTACCAAACGTTACCAGTTGGATGGTATCTCCAGAGCTAGAGCTGGTTTTGCTGATACCATTCTTCAGGACTCCTTAGAAGACTCTGCTGCTTCCTCCTCCCAAGTTTCTTCTTGACCTTTGGCACTCTTCCATTTGTAAGGAATACTGCAGCGGTGAATGCAAGGACATAGTACAGTTGTGTAAAATCTTACCATAACAGTAGATGTCCTTGTCTTCACCGCTGCAGTATTCACTCCCTCCCCCCACCCCCCTGGTCTTTTTTCCTTCCTGGATGTGCAGATTCTCTTTGGTTTTCCTTGGACTGCTGTTCCGGGGGAATCAGTTCTGAGGATGGTACGCCTGAACATTACCTTTATGCCTTACCCTACGCAAGGAGTGTGCAGGTGATATTCAGCATACCTTAAAGCAATGGTAGAAGTTGGTAAACTGGCCGGACAGTGGGCTTCATGGCAGGGAATCCCATTTGTAAGGAATACTGCAGCAGTGAAAGCAAGGACATCTACCGTTATGGTAAGATTTTACACAACTGTACTTTATCCCTGTTTTTGGAAGTCAAAGTCGAAGTACCCTTCAGAAGCACTGGTGTTGGACTTGTGTTTTTTATTAAAATCTTTGTTCTGCTTCCTTTGAAAATATGTTTTTGCCAAGCCTAGCAGAAATATCACTGTTTCCCTGTCTTTTATCCTTTTCCATCTTTTAATGAAAAAGGCGACCGCAGTGGTGCAGTAGTTAGCATTGCCACCTCACAGCAAGAGGTTCTCCAGTTCGATCCTCGTCTGGGGTGCCTTCGTTATGGAGTCTGCATGTCCTTCCTGTGGTCGCGTGGGTTTCCTCTGGGTGCTCCGGTTTCCTCCCACATCCTAAAGACATGCTGTAGGTGGATCGGACACTCTAACTTGGCCCTAGGCGTGAGTGTGTGCATGTGTGTGCCTTCTGTGGAAGGTTTGCTGCCAGGCTGGCAACCTGACACCGTAAAACTCCACTGCCAATCATGAGCGGACAGGTGATCCGCTGCTGCGACCCCTAACCGGGAAAAGCTGGAAGAAGAAGAAGAAGAATGAAAAATATGGAAAAAACAGATATCATTACTTTAATGTGGTAAAGAAACCAGCTGCCTGTCTAGCACAAACACACAATGATTTTTTTTCTTGAAATCCATCACAAATCATCAAAAAATGAATATTGGGCTAACATGACCCCTTCCATATGAGATTATTCCTATTTTAATGAATGTACACAAATAAGTTGAGAAGAAGTGAAGCAACGAAGCACGCGCATGACAGTAGTGGATATAAGAACATGTTGCACACCTAAATTATGTAAGCTCCAATAGTCCTCATATGGAAGAAGGGTACAGGTGATAAAAGTCCAACAAAGCAAATCCAAGAAAGCAAAAGTAGGACAGACGTTATAAGATGACATGAAATTACTTATTCCTACCCTGACTTTATCAAAGAAGACAGAGTTATAGGTTCTTTCCATAACTCTGGACATGTGAGTACAGCTTTGACAACAGGAACCATAAGAACTTATGCTGCACGGAAAATAGCTTTCTTAGGCTGGTAACCATCCTCCCTTATCCTACAATGCATCACTTCCTTCTGCTTTTCTAATTCTTGGTCAAGTAAAAGGAAACAAGAAAAGTAAGGAAAATGAAGGAAAGAGGTTGACAGGTAGATTACGTCTTGGTGTAATTTCTCTACTCACAGATCCATAAGTAACACAAGTAGTTGTAACTTTAATTTTTTAGTATCCCAGAGAATCTTTTCTAAAAAGATTTCAAGCCTACATAAATTAAAGCACTGCTGATGATTCCCTTCTGGGAGAAGAAAGTGTAGATCAAAGTGTGATATATACCTTTAAGAAGCTTTCCAGTCAGCATACAAGTACCGAGCATGTGCAAGCTAGAGTGCCATTTTGTAGAGAGCTGTAGAAGTGTAAATATTTATGTATGTACTAGTCAGTTTGTTTATATTTTATGTTGATGCTATTCATCCTGATGTGTTTGTATGTAATAAAGTAAATAAATGAACATTCCAGCCTCTTTGTCTTAACTAGCTACGCAAGGCGAGCAACATGGTGTCAGAATGGAATCCAGAGTCAAGACCTTGAGGCACAAGGTTAAAGTTGGAGGAAGATATAGGAGTGGAACATCCCTACTGCTCAAACGACTTGCAAAGCAGGTCAGAAACAAATTCCAGGTACTAAAGCTCACTTAAATGATTTTTTACTCAACAAATATAAAACGAAGCACTCAGAACACTCAAAATGACTTTCTAATTAAACAAAATGTCCGAAACTGCAACATGTTGATAAAAATATTCAAAATAGTTACGAAAATGTTTGAAACAATATCCGAATCACATAAAATGTATAAAACAAGGAAAACAACCATATTTTTTCACTATGTGCTACTTTTTCGCATTCACTAAAGTTATTCAAGATATCCGAGGTGTACACAGTGTTTGCATATTTGTGAAGAATTACAGTACAATTTTTTTTCACAAATACAGCCATTTCAAAGAATATTTTGCAAAGTACAGTCTTTCGAACAGTTTATTGTGCATTTGAATGTTGTTACAAGTACCTGGTGTGTGCGCATGTTCGTATATAATTATAAGGGCCATATTTGCATTGTGTTTAAGCATAATTTGTTGGCATGGCGGAAGGATTTCGCAGACCTTCTCCACTTGTGTTTGATAATAATATTGCAGAAAACCGGAGAGTGTTTGAGCAAGAGAAAAAGAAGTTATGTACCTACCATAACATTCCATGTTAGTTGTTTTCATCTTGCCTTCTTTCTTCCTGGTTGGGATCAGAGCCGATCTTCGGCTCTGACTCGGCCATCTTCTATAGCTCGAGCGCTGTTTACTGGCTCGAGGCTACCCCTTATCCCATGATGCCTAGCGATAGCTACCCGGATCTCGTCTGAAACAGCTAACCCCAGACATAGCCAGAGAATAAACCTGTCCAAACAAATAGGTTGAGTATACCTGTCATACTCTCTAAGTCAGTAGAGGAAAGAAAACAGAGAGCACTCAGCCAGTGAAACCAGAACTCCTCTTGGTCCAATAGGACAGGGGGACGGAGGGTGGGACGCAAGAAAAAAGGTGAGATGAAGACAACTAACATGGAACGTTATGGTAGGTACATAACTTCTTTATGTTAAGTTGTCTATCTCGCCTTCGTTCTTGCTGGTTGGGACAGCGTCTCTAGCACCTACAATCCTGGGCGGCTCATTGGAACAGACTCTTCAGAACAGTGGAACCAAAGTCAGCTCTGCTCCTGGAGACCATATCTAGCTTGTAATGAGAAATAAAGGTATGAGGATTTGCCCACGTAGCAGCTGCACAGATAGAATCCATGGGCAACCTAGATTGGAAGGCTACAGAGGTGGCCAAGGCCCTAGTAGAATGACCTTTCGGTTTAATAGGCAACTCTTTGTTCCTTAATTGATAAATGAAAGCAATAGTGTGAGACACTCACCCAGATAAGGTCACCTTGGAAACTGGGAGACCTTGTTTGCCTAGAGCATGGGAAAGGAATAGTTGGTCCGACTTCCTTATTTCCTTAGTCCTGTGCAGGTAAAAACGCAATTGTCTATGAACGTCCAATTGCTGTAATTTGTACTCTGCCTTATTGGTGTGGTTAGGGAAAAACACAGGAAGGTCTATAGATTAGTTTAAATTATTTTCTGAGCAGACTTTCGGAAGAAACGAAGGATTAGTCCTCAAAGCAACCCTGTCCTTATGAAAAACAAAGTATGGAGGACGAACACATAGTGCCTGAAGTTCAGAGACGCGTCTGGCTAAAGTAATAGCTACCAGAAAGAGTGTCTTCCAAGATAGAAACTTAATAGAGCAGGACGCTGCTGGTTCAAAGGGGGGCAGAGTTAAGGAAGTTAGTACCAAATTAAGGTCTCAAGGAGGAGGGGGATCTCTCACTGGAGGTCTAAGGAGAGTAGTCCCTCTCAAAAAGGCTTTACAGAGCTTATGAGACATAATGTTTGAATTTGACAAACCAACATGAAAGTTAGAAATGTCCGCTAATTGAATCATGATCGTAGCAAAAGCGGACCCGGAATTAAAAAGTTGTGCTAGGAATTCCAAAATTTCGTGGACTGGGGCTGAAAAGGGATCTACGTTCCTAGCCTCTGCCCAACAAGAAAAACGTTTCCATTTACTAGCATAAGTTTTTCTGGTTGTGGACTTGTGAGATGAGACGATAATCTCACGCACAGCCGGGGAAATGCTGGGAAGCCTGGCTAAGGTTGGAAGTGGAGCAACCGAGCTGTGTGCTGGAGTGTTAGGAGGGATTGATGCAACCCGCCTGATTGACGAATCAGTAGGTCTGGAATCGGATCCAGAGTCCAGGGCTGCTCGAGAAGGTAATGGTGCAGGAACGGGAACGATATCTGTCAAGGCCAGTAGGGGGCAATGAGGATCATTTTGCAACCCAACAATATTGCTTTCTGTATGAGTTTTGGAATCAGGGGAAACGGTGGAAAGGCATAAAGAAGTCCCTGAGGCCAATCGTGGTCTAGAGCGTCTCTGGGTGAGTGACCTGAAAGCGGAAGAAAGGAGAAGTAGTTGCTGCATTTGCTGTTGAAGGGGGTGGCAAAACGATTGCAGCAAGGCTGTCCCCATTTGCGGAAGATAAGATCCGCAACTTCCTGATTCAGAGACCACTCGTGAGGCATGAGGATAGCTCTGCTGAGCCTGTCCGCTATGACGTTGGACCTCCCAGGGATGTGCGTCGCAACCAGAAAACGTTGGGAGGAAATCGTCCACTGCCACAGTCTGAGTGCTTCTCGACACAGGGGGTATGACCTCGTTCCACCCTGCTTGTTGATGTACCACACCACTGACATGTTGTCTGTTTGAATTGCAATGGTCCCAGAAGGAAGAGAGTTCTGAAGGGCTTACAAGGCTAGGAGCACGGCTCTCATTTCTAGGACGTTTATCTGCAGATGGTACTCATGAGGCTGCCAAGTACCTTGGACTGTCCTGCCCTGATAATGACCCCCCCCCACCCTATCAGGGAGGCGTCTGTGGTCACTGTGGCTACCAGAGGGGGCTGAATGAAGGGTCTGCCCTGAGTCACTAGTGGGGAGACCATCCACCAGGAAAGGTGCCTTTTGCATGCTTCTGTAATCATTATCGTGTGAGACATGGGTAGCTGTTGGAAAGACCACTGTGTGAACAGAAGCCACTGAAGGATCCTCATGTGAAAGCGGGCCAGTGGGATTAGAAGAATGGCTGCTGCCATGGTACCCAAAGTTTGGAGGACGAACCTGACTTGGATCCTTTTGCTCTGCATCAGAATTTGTACTTGCTGATGAACTGTAGACACCCTTTATGGCAGTAGCCTTGCGGACATGTTCCTTCTGTTTAAGTCTGCACCTGTGTAGGTGATAGATTGACAGGGCAACAAGGCAGATTTTTTGAAGTTTATTGTAATGCTTAACTGGGAGCAGATTGTGATTGTGTAGTCACTGGCTTGAAGAAGATGATGCCTGGTAGTAGCAGTGAGGAGCCAGTCGTCTAGATATGGAAACACCTGGAATCCTCGACGTCTCAAGTGAGCCGTGACCACTGCCATACATTTGGTGAACACCCTGGGGGCTGTAGTGAGACCAAAGGGCAGAGCTCTGAACTGGTAATGACTGGCTCCCAGACAGAAGCAAAGAAATCTCCTGGAGCGCCTGTCCATCTTGATATGGTAGTACGCGTCCTGAAGATCTATCGAGCACATCCAATTGTCCTGACCCAGAAAGGGTAGAATGGACTGTAGCGTGACCATCCGAAACTTTGTTCTTTGTACAGACCTGTTTACTCTGCTGAGATCCAGAATTTGTCTCCAGTCCCCTGTCTTTTTTGGTACCAAAAAGAACCTTGAGTAAGTTCCGGATCCGTGCTGGTCTGCCGGGACTTCCTGGATGACTCTTTTTCTAGCAGTTTTGAAACTTCCATTACTGCTTGGTCCTTCAGATTGGGTGGAACATCTGGAAGGGATTTCCTTGACGGTAACGGGGGTTGACAGAAGGGAATTTTGTAACCTCCGGATATAATGGACCGTACCCATCTGTCTTGCATTAAATCTTGCCAAGCTTTTGAGTACAGTGAAAGTCTTCCCCCGACTGCCTCCAGAGGTGAGCAGCCAGACACAACCCTTCAGGGATGCTGAAAGGGCTTATCAGAGAAAGATTCTCTGTTGCCCTGGTTCTGTGGACCCCCTCTGCCACGAGGGCGGCGTCTGTTGTTATTGTTTCCCTCTCTGCCTCTGGAGGAAGAATCGCTACGTGTGTCAGGCAAGGCTCCCTGGGATTTTCGGAACCACATTTTGCCAGTCTTCTGACCTTTGGGGTACGGTCTAGAAGGAGTGGAAAAACAGACTCCCACGGCAGAGAGAGTCTTGCCTTCTTGCTCACACCTAGTCAAAGTGTCTTTCACCTGTGGTCCAAAAAGAAAGGAACTATCAAAGGGGGTGTTGGTGAATGACGCTCGAAAGGGTTCCGCAAAATTACACAGCCGCATCCATGCATGCCTCCTAAGGGCCACACCCGTACCTGCGGCTCTACTCACACCATTGGCTGCATAGGAAATGAGCCTCATGGAGGAGTCAACTACAGAATTAAGCGTCGCCAGCTGGGAAGCTACTTTAGCTTGAGCCCCCTCAGCTGATGGATCTGGAAGGGTATCTCCGAGCACTTTAAGGAGATCCCTCTGAAGCCGGGTAAAATGACATAAGTAGTTCAGTGACCTCATACAAAAGGTCGCTGAAGCGAATATTCGCTTCCCGTATCTGTCCATGGTCCTAGACTCCTTGTTAGGAGGATGGACAGATGAAGAGGTCTCTGCTAACTCTTTCTTGGTGGCTGCTGCTACCACCATGGCATCAACAGGAACACCTTTGGTAAGGAACAGCTTATCTTGGGGTGCTGTGATGAATTTGCCAGGTCTCCTCGGAGTTGGTTCCACTGTATCCGAAGCTGACCAAGCCTTTTGAGCCACCACTGCCATAAGTGGATCGAAAGGCGGAGAAACCCAGGAGGTGGAAGGTCGGGAACCGAACGCATCCAGAAATACAGACTCATCCTCGGTAGGGGCTAGGGGATTCCAGTTCCCCCTCTGCTTAAGCATTTCTAGGATGTACGAGAAGGAAACATCTTCAGAGGGGGATCTCGGGGACCCTTCCGATTCATCTAAGTGTGTATCAGAATTGACAGACTCAGGGGAGTCAATGTGCTTCCTCTTGCACTTCTTCTTACGAGGGGGCTCCTCCGAATGATCAGGGGAGGCCTCGGAAAAAGAGGAAACACCCAATGGGGTGCCCTGGAGTGCCGGTTCCCTATGCTTGGGGTCTGGAGGAGGAACAGAGGTTGGCACAGGCACTACAGGGGATGGAGCCGGTGGGGCCGATAGTGGAGCTGACAAGGTGGCCAGCACACTCCTCATGACATCGAAGGCGTCCCTGCCATGATGCAGAGAAAGCTCCGGTTCTGAGGAAATCGGAATCTTTCTCTGCACTGAGGGAGACGGCTCCAAGGCAATGTAGGAGCCGAGCTCAACTGCGCCGAAGCTCCGAGAGGGAGAACGGGGTTGGACAAGGGTCCGGTGCCACTCGCCCCCTCGGAGCCAACGAGGGAGCCCCGGTGCCCAGATCCCTCGACAGACAGCACCACCGAGGGGATCGGAGCAGACGACGGAACCGAAGGAGATAGAGTTATCGGAGCAGACGGTTCCACTACTCGAACCCCAACAAACTCCGGCTCTGAACTCATTGGAGTCGGAGGAGGAACATCGATAAAAGTGGACGGAGCCGACACCTGTTGAGGAGGGCTGGACAACATCTTGGCAAGTGCCTGCGACTTTAGCAACCTACTGACCACTCTCTCCACATCGTGATCCGACAGCCTAGAGGATCGAGAGGAGTGAGAGGACCTGTGACTACGCTCGCTCTGAAGCAAGGGAGACTGAGGAGCCGAATGTACCGATTCCAATGAAGGGGATCTCAGCCTCTTGTGGCTCCACGAAGGCTCTGAAGTTTTTGATGGAGCCGACGGGGAGATAGTCTTATCGATGACAGCCGGAACTGAAGTAGAAGGTATAGTCTGAACCGAGGACGGCTCCAAACTTGGACCCGACGGCTTGGTAGATTTAGGGGATTTCACAGGCTGAGAGGTCTTGGCCGGTGAATCTTGGAACTTTAAAAGACCCCTAAGAATAAGCTTATTCTTACGCTCCTGCAGGACTCTTGGATTAAATGCATGGCAGATAGAACAAGAGTCCTGCAGGTGCACAGTGCCTAAACAATAGACGCAAGAAGTGTGCCCATCTGTCAGAGACATTTTCTGACAGCATGAGTCACATTTCTTGAATCCAGACACTTTGGATTCCTTTGACATCCTGAAAGAAGGAAACAAATACAACAGCTACTAAAGCAAAATACAGTCTACACAAAAAACACACTGTACTACAAGACTATAGCTAAATGATTTATTTATTTATTTTTTAATAGGAAAGCCTCTAACTTAAACGGCTAACCTATGAAAGAAAGGTAGAAGGAAAGCCTCTAACCTAAACGGTTACCCTGACAAGAAGAGGATGGGGGGAGGGGCGGGGGAGAACTCTCTAAGTTAAACGAGTTCTACAAGAAAGGAAGGGATACTACAACTAAATACTAGATATCACAAAAAACAAGACTAAATGTTAACAATAAAACACTGAAAAAATATATTTCTAGAGTAAGAAAGTTATACGAAAAAAAGTTATACGAGCCTGAGCCAGAAAAGCGACACCTCGCAGCTGAAGCGGCAAATGAGATCTGGGTAGCTATCGCTAGGCATCATGGGATAAGGGGTAGCCTCGACCCAGTAAACAAATCTCGAGCTATAGAAGATGGCCGAGTCGGAGCCGATCCCAACTAGCAAGAACGAAGGCGAGATAGACAACTTAACATCAATATTTTCATTCAAGCTGCTGTTTCTGATTGAGATGCACGTACAAAGGGAATTATTCTGCTTAATTTAGCTGGATCAGAAGCCATAGAAAGAGAGCATTCATTTATGTATGCACTTGTGTCTGCAGAGGAGGCAGAAACCACCATACTGTGGTACTGGCTGAAACAAGGGAAGACCCAGAGTGCTTAAAACATAAATTTAGAGAAATGTGTAACACCTGAATGAATATTACAATGGAAAGGCACATATTTTATACAAGAGATCAGAAGCCTGGTGAAACCTTTGCAGCATATATAACTGACTTGATAAACAAGGCTAAAACATGCAGATTTGGTGATTTAAAGGATGAGATGATAAAAGACAGGCTTGTGTGTGGTATTAAAGATGATGCAGTGAGAAAGAGTTTGCTTTGAGACGGTGATTTAACTTTGAATAAAGCCACGGAGATTTGTCAAATACATGAGCTCACAGAAAAACACACAAATATGCTTACTAATGAGAAATGCATGCTTTCAGTGCCTTCCAAAGCTAATGTTGATAGTATGCAGCATGTGGTTAAAAACAAAAAACCCAAGCACATGGCACCTACTGTGAGTCATGCAGCAGTCCCTGGGAAACCAAAGTCTTTCTAGCAAATTCCAAGGCAGGCACTGTAAAGCGGACATGCTCAGTGAACCACAGAAGTGAGTCAGCAAAATTGAAAAGGCTCATGGTTACTTCCAACTCTAACACCAACTACAAACCAGCAAAGTTAGCTGCAGTACCAAACTTTATTGCCAGTTGTTGTAACTGTGGTGGAAATCATGAACCCAAAAGGGAAAAGTGCTTAGCTTTTGGTCAGCAGTGCCACAAATGAAACTAGTGGAATCATTTTCAAAGGTTTTAGAAATCAAAAAAGTTCCATTCTTTTATTAAAAGAGAACATTCCAAGAGAAAAGTTGATCAATTAGAAGGCTGTGACCCTACTTTTTATGTTGATGGTGTGTCTGTGCTTGGTGAATCAATCAACATAGTAGATTTTTGGGCAAAGAATGAAGTATTTGTACTGTTCTGATTAACGGGAGACCCATAGAGGTCAAAGTTAATACTGGTTCAAAGTGCAATGTTATGTCAGCAGAAACATTTGCTAGAGTAAGAGCTGGAGAGAAGCTTGATTTGGCAAAGTGTGCGAAGCTTGTTGCTTATGGTGAAGAAATTCAAACCTAAGGCTCAGTAGTGCTTTCATGTTACTCTGCTGGGAACAGCTATGACTTGCAATTTTACGTAGTCAAAAGGCATGCACAGTCATTATTAGGCCTCAGAGACAGTTTGAAAATGGGACTACTTTCATTTAATAAGAAAGTCCACCATGTAAGTTTGAATAATAACAGCTCCAATTTCACCCATACTATTTTTTCTGACTCTGTTGATTTTTTTTTAAAGACAAACTAGGCAAAATCCCAGTTGTGAACTCATGAAGTTAGACCCTGAAGTAAGCCCAGTTGTGAGACCAGCATGGAAAGTTCCAGTAGAAATGCAGAATAGAGTCAGAGCTGAGTTAGACAAAATGGTGCAGCAAAGAGTGATTTGTCCAGTAGGAAAAACAAACAAATGGGTATCCTCCATGGTTGTAGCTCATAAAAGCTCAGATGATAACAGAATATGCACTGATCCATGAGACTTGAACAAAACACTAAAACAACCGCATCATCCAATGCATAGAGTCAAGGAAGTTGCTGCTCTTATGCCAAATGCCACTTGTTTTTCTGTCTTAGATGCAAACAGTTCATTTTGGCAAATTTTGCTTGACCAAAAATCTTCATTGCTAACTACTTTCAGCACATCAGCGCACCTTTTGGCAGGTACAGTTTTTGAGAATGCCATTTGTGATAAATTCTGCCAGTGAAGTCTCAGCATGCAATAGAACAATTTTTTTTCTTGTTATCCATGTGCTATTATAATAGATGATATTTTTGTATGAGGCAATGGTGAAGTTGAACATGATAGAAACCTCAAGAAAGTTCTGGAACATGCCAGTGAAGTGAATCTTAAGCTGAATCCTCAGAAGTACAAATTCAGGCTATGAGAAGTTACTTATGTTGGTCATTTGTTTACCATTTCAAGCTTACGACCAGATCCTTCCAAACAATCAGCAATTCTTGAGATGCCAGCTCCAGACAGTGTCCAAGTCCTACAATGTTTTATTGGCATAGTTAACTATCTAGGCAAGTTCATTCCAGATTTGAGCCAACTTTCAACACTGCTTAGAGAACTGACACACAAAGATGCATCTTGGACCTGGTCAGACAACAGTAAAGAGCATCTGATGTCCTGAAACACAGAATTGCCAGTCCACCTACTTTGAGATTTTATGATGTTCACAAACCAGTAACTCTTTCCTGTGATGCTTTGAAATTTGGTCTTGGTGCAGTCATTCTTCAAGATGGTAGACCAGTAGCCTATGCATCAAGAACTCTAACCCAAACTGAGATGTAGTATGCTCAGATAGAGAAAGAACTCTTAGCAACTGTGTTTGCAGTTTCCAAGTTCCATAATTATATTTATGGCCGACCTATTCAGATTGAGACTGACCACCAACCTTAGTCACTATTTTGAGAAAGCCTATGCGCACAGCTCCTGCGAGATTGCAACGCACGATGATGAAATTGCAAAAGTATAATTTCAGTCTTGTCTACACAAAAGGCAGACTTCTTTATCTTGCTGATACTTTATCCAGATCGCCCATAAAAAACACTGAACAGCATGAAAATGAGACACCTGATTTTGAAGTCAAGGAAGTGAGAAATTTTTCTTCCACACGTCTTGATGAGCTTTGAACTAGTACAGCTTCAGATCCAATTCTCCAGAAGTTCAACCATTTTAACAGTTGAGGATGGCTGTCAAAGCAATCTTGTTTACCACTAAAAGTGCAACAGTATTTTCCCTACAGAGATGAGATTTTGTTTGACAATGGTATAATCATGAAAGGTCCAAAAGTGATTGTTCCAAAATCCTTGCAACAGGAGTATATATATTAAGATCTTACATCGTGGCCACCCAGGAACTAATTTTACCAAAAGAAGGGCAAGAAGACTAGTATTTTGCCCTTCTATGTCACAAGACATTAAGAAAGTACTTTTAGCATGTTCTGTATGTAATAGTACTAAGCTGCATCAATAAAAAGAACCACTTCAGCTAAACTAGATTCCTGAACTACCTTGGTCGACAGTAGCTACAGATATTTTTGAATGGAATGGTTAATATTACTTGGTTTTAGTAGACTCTTATTCAAACTAGTTTGAGGCTTACTTCCTAATCTCACGTTTAGTACTGTCATTACTAAGTTGAAGCATCATTTTGCTGTCCATGGTAGTCCGCACAAAGTTATTTCTGTCAATGGTACACATTTTACAAGTCAGCAGTTCAAGAGATTTTCTGAAGCGTGGGACTTTGTTCATGTTACGAGTAGCCTTGCGTACCCACAATCAAATTGTTTGACAGAACGTGCAGTTCAAAGTGAGAAACAGTTGGTAGAGAAGTCGAAATGAGACAATACCAATGTTTTTCTAAATCTCCTGAATCTCAGAAACATTCCTCGTGATAATCATTTTGGTTCACATGCTCAGAGACTTAATATCGAGACAAACCAGAACTACATTACCAATCAGTAGCAATTTGTTGGTTCCATATGCTAAGAACAACAAAGCAGTGAAAGCTCAACTCCTGAAAAAGCGTTTGCCCCAGAAGTCCTATTATGATAAGACCAGCAAACTGCTCAGTCCATTACAAGAAGGGGAGATAGTGAGGATGCAGACAACGAAAGGTTTTGATTGGATTGGAGTCGTAAAAAGTTTGTGTCAAAAGTCAAGATCGTACATTGTGGAATCGCAAGGAACAGAATTTAGGCAGAATAGGAAACATTTAGTACCACTGTCTGAACTTGTATTGCAGTATCTTGCCTTTGATAAAGACTCTAGTTCTCAGAGTGTCAAATCTAATGTTCCAGTTCCAGAGGACATTCCAGCAAATATCCCTGTTCCTGAGAATATCCCCAAGAGTCCTAAAGGAGACAGTTCACCAGTGACTGTCCCTGTTGCTAAACGCAGTCCTAATTGCTACTTTACAAGATCAGGTCGCATTTCCAGACCTTGTTCCAGATACACAGCAACCTGGATGTGAACATTGTTTTATTCATTATTGTCTGTATAATTTGCATGCCTATTCGAAATTATATTGTCATTGCAAAACGGCTCACTAATGAGGGAGGATATAGATCAGAGTTGAATGTACCTTTAAGAAGCTTTCCAGCTGGCATATAAGTACTAAGCACGTGGAAGTTACAGTGCCATTTTGTAGAGAGCTGCAGACATGTAAGCATTTATGTATGTACTCGTCAGCCAGTAAGTTAGTTTTATAATTTATGTTGCTGCTATTTATCCTGATGGGTTTGTATGTAATAAAGTATATAAATGAACATCCCTGCCTATTACTTTTAACTAACTACACAAGACTAGCAACAGAAAGTAAACCTAGATCTTTTGCACATGACTTGCTGATAGAGTTGCTTTCTGTTTTACCTACTCCATTTTGTTTTCTGTTGTAAGAAATTTGCTTGGCCTGGTGTTTTTGTTCTATGTGAGAGGTAGGCACTTAAATTATCTAGGTTGCACATTTCATATATTTTTTCATTAGTCAAATTGTCTCTTGAATGATACTTAAATACACAGGAAATTTCTGGGCCTTTGTCTTTTCTAAAAAGATTTCAAGCCTGCATAAATTAAAGCACTGCTGGTGATTCCCTGCTGGGTGAAGAACGTAAAAAAAAGAGTTATGTACTTACCATAACTTAGCATTTGTGCTAGCCAGTGTCATCATTCATCACGAATGGATCTTGGATCTGACCTTGGATTCGAGCTAGCAACTGTCACACAGATTCAGAGCTCAAGCTCCTCCCCTTCCCTCAGATAGAGTTTGCTAACTAGTGGAAACACAGAACAAATTATGAAAAGGACAAAACATTCCACCAACACCAGCCAGTCTAGCCTTGCCGGAACCCCCAGAAGGAAGGGGGAAGGAGGGTGGGAATGTGATGAATGATGACACTGGTCTATCACAGATGCCAAGTTATGGTAAGTACATAACTCTTTATCTGATGCTATCCATATCATCATTCATCACGAATGCATCAGAGTCCCCAGCTACTATGCACCCTGGGTGGCCTCAAGGAAGGATATGCTGGAGCACAGATGAACTAAAGGAAGCCCTGTTCCTAGACACTAAGACCAATTTGTAGTGCAAAATGAAAGTGTGTGGATTAGATCAAGTCACAGCAGCAAAAATCTCGTCCATGGAAATTTAGCCAGGAAGGCTGAAGACACAGCAACAGACCTAGTAGAATGGGCCTTAACTGGTCTGGCTAATTCCAAATGCTTACTATCATAAATGAAGGAAATACATATAGCAAGCCACCTATAAATAGTCACTTTGGAAACTGCCTGGCCCTTTCTGTTGTGAGAGAAGGCCATAAAGAGATGATCCAACTTCTTAAATACCTCAGTCCTTTTTAGATAAAAACACAATTGCCTATGGATGTCTAAACAATGCAAGATATATTCTCCTTTATTAGAGTAATTAGGGAAGACCACCGGTAGTTTAATCGATTGATTGAGGGTAGCCGCAGAAGCCATTTTGGGAAGAAAGGATTTGTTTTAAGGGACACCCTGTCCTTATGAAAGATCATGAATGGAGACTTAATGCTAAGAGCTTGAAGTTCCAAGATCATTTTAGCAGAGGTAATAGATACTAAAAAGGCAGTCTTCCAAGTACGGAACTTAATGTCACAAAAAACAGCCATTTCGAAGGGCTTTTGCATCAGGGACTGCAGCACCAATGTCAAATCTCAAGACAGGGATGGATCTTTAATAGGTGGCCTAAGAAGAAAAACTCCTTTCAGAAAGGTTTTGCACAGATTAGAAGAAAAGGTAGGCTCCTCATTCAAATGGAAATTAGAGATGGCCACTAACTGGAGTTTAATGGTAGAAAAGCTCGCCCCATCCTGAAAAGTGGAAGATAAGAAGAGCAAAATATCAGGAATAGGGGCCAAAAAGGGTCCAGATTACATTGTCTAGCCCAAATAGAAAACCTTTTCCGTTTGCTAGAATAGACCTTCTTTGTAGATGGCTTTTGAGAAGCCAAGATAATGCTCTTCACTGGAGAAGGAAGCTTGGACTGTGAAAGGATTACTGAAACATGCAATCAGATGAAGGGTCCAGAGATCGGGAAGTGGAAGCCCCCAGGGATGGGAAATGAGATCCAGAACGGGATCTAGTTTCCAAGGTGGATACCTCAGATGAGACCTTAGGAAAGAGAACCACACCTGGTGAGGTCAGACAGGTGCAATGAGGATGACAGGCATCTTCAGGTGATGAACTTTCTGTAAGACTTTGGGTATTAGGGGAGTAGGAGGAGAAGCATATAAGAGACCTGGAGGACAATCATGAATCAGAGTGCCCCTGGGTGACTCCCTCGATGGACGGATCAGGGCAAAGTAACTGCTGCATTTGTAGTTGACTGGGGAAGCAAAAAGATCACAGTGTGGTTGACCTCAATGGTCAAATATTTGTCTTGCCACTGACAGATTCAGGGACCACTCGTGAGGACTCAGGATAGACCTGCTGAGCTTGTCAGCCAGCACACTGAAACCTCTAGGAATATGAATTACAAGAAGAAAGTGTCTGAAGACATTGCTCATTCCCACACTCTCATAGCCTCCCTACACAGAGGATAAGATTGTATTCCCCGTTGCTTGTTGATGTACCAGACCACCACCTTGTTGTCTGTTTGAATTGCTATGGTCCCCAGAGGGAGGCACTCCTGAAAGGCTTGCAATGTTAGAAGGACTGCTCTCATCTCCAAGACATTTATGTGCAATTTGGTCTCTGTGGGGGACCACGTGCCTTGAACTGTCCTGCCCTGAAAATGCCCCCCACCCCACCCAAACAGGGAGGCATCCATGTTGACTGTGGCCTTGGGTGGGGGAAGACAAAACGGCCTGCCTAAAAATAGGTCCTGAGACTGAAGCAACCAAACTAGATGATTCCTGCACACTTGAGTCAACTTTATTGTCATGGACATGGGCTGTGGCAGACTGGACCACTGGACTGTCAGAGTCCACTGGATAACTTGCATATGATACCTGGTAAGAGGCACCAACTGAATGGCTGCTGCCATTGAAACTAATGCTTGGAGAATCAAGTGAACTGATGGACATTCTAGCTCTAGCAAAAGAGGGACCTGACCTTGAATGAGTTGGACCCCGCGGGGAGGTAATGCTGATACTGTGTTCAGCTGAACCTCGATGAATTCCAGGTTTTGGCACAGAACAAGATGGGACTTGGGAAGATTGACTGTGATGCCTAGATGCTGAAAAAGGCTGAGGGCATATCTGGTGGTCATAATCAATGCCTCGTGGGAGACATGAGGAGCCAATCATCCAGGTATGGAAAGACCTAGAAACCCTGCAGTTGGAGATGAGCTGCCACCACTGCCATGCATTTACTAAACACCTAGGAGGCTGTGGTGAGTCCAAAGGGCAGGTTTCTGAACTGGTAATGACTGGCCCCTAACTGAAATAAGAGTCTCCTGTAACATCTGTCGATCATTATATAATAGTACGCATCCTTGAGGTCCACTGACCCCATCCAATCTTCCTTGCGCAATAGAGGCAGAATGGACTGAACAGTGACCATCCAGAACTTGGACTTCTTGACAAACAAATGTATCTCACTGAGGTCCAGGATCAGCTACAGGTCCCCTGTCTTCTTTGGCACCAAAAAGAAGTGAGAGTAAGTTCCAGACCCTCGTTGTCCAAATGGACCTCTTAGATGGCTCTTTTTGGAAGAAGATCTTGCACCTTGCTATAGGCCAACTCCCCTTTGATGGGGTGGAACATCTGGGAGGATTTTTCGAATTGGTGGGGGCTGGGAAAAGGGAATGCAGTAACCCCTGGAAATAATTTTTAGTACCCACTGATAGTAGGCGAGACTTGATCAGGCTAGTAGGTGAAGGGAGAGTCAACCCTCAACTGCCTCCAGGGCAGGACAGGCAGACAGCATCTCAGAAACACTGAAAGGGCTTCTCCAAGAAAGGTTCCTAGGAGCCTTGGTTCTGTGGACCCTCACTGCCACCGGGGTGGTGTCTACCGTTGAATCCCTGCTTGCTTGTGGAAAAGGATTGTGGGGAGCATCTTCAAAGGAAGACCGAGTCCTCCGGAAAGTACAGTTGTGTACACTTACCATAAATGTAGATGTTCAAGTGTATTCACTGTTGCAGTCCTTACAAAATGGGTTATCCAGCTCCCGGTAGCCCACAGTCGGCCAGAATACCAAAGTCCTTGGTATATGATGTCGGCTGCCTTCGGTTTAGGCCTGACGTCAGGTACAAAAGGAGGCAGCTGACGCCATTTCCTCAGTTTTTCTTGCCTTAACTGTCTGGAGCCCCCCAAAAAAGGTTAGACCAGGAAAAGAAAATCCAGACTGTGCCCTAGGAAAAAAGGGTGATAGAAGGGGGAGAAACCAGGACTGCAACAGTGAATACACTCGAACATCTACATTTATGGTAAGTGTACACAACTGTACTATGTTCATTGTGTTTCACTGTTGCAGTCCTTACAAAATGGGTTGATTCACAAAGCCCATGAAAAAAAAACAAAAGGGAGGAGGAACACCCACTGTTTAAGGGTTGGTAAGGATGCCCTGCAACACTGCAGTGGCAAAACCAGCCCTGGACTTAGAAAACAAGGGTAAATTGTAATGTTTACTGAAAGTGTGGACAGAAGTCCATGCAGCTGCTTCCAGTATGTCCCTAGTAGGTACACCTCTTAAGAAAGCTGCTGGAAAACTGGCTTTTTCTTGGCAATTACTTCAGCTAGAAGAGTTTCTGAGCTGCAGGCCTTAATGGGTTCTAATACTCGGAGGAGGAACCTTGTCATGCTGTAAGTAACAAAAGTGAATACAATGCACAATCCACTTAGAAATGGTCTGTTTAGTAATAGCTATGCCCTGAGCTCCAGGAGCAAAACTGACCAACAACTGATCTGACTTTTGAAAAGATTTAGTCCTGTCCAGGTAAAATTGAAGCCGTCTATGCGCAGCCAGGGAATGCAGTAACCTTTCCCCTTTATTCTGAGGATTAGGAAAGAAGGTAGTCAGGTGGATAGACTAGTTAAGAGTCAGGCTAGAAACCACCTTAGGCATAAAGGAGGGATTAGTTCGAAAAGAAACCTGATCCACATGGAAGATGATAAAAGGCTCTACTGCCATTAAGGCCTGCAGCTCAGAAACTTTTCTAGCTGAAGTAATAGCCAAGAAAAAGCCAGTTTTCCAGGAGAGAAACGTCAGGTCTGCTGAGGCAGCTGGTTCAAAGAAGGCAGAGTAAGTTTCTCAAGTACAAAACTGAGATTCCAAGCAGGAGTAGGTGCCCTTCTGAGAGGCTTTAAATTGCTAGCTCCCTGAGGAACTGTTTCATCAAGGGATGAGATAAAATGGGACGCTCAAAGGAACAATGAGCTGAAATAGCTGAAGCATGGATTTTGATAGAAGAAAAGGAAAGTCCACCATTAAGCAAGCCTGTTAGATAGTCAAGAATGAGAGGAACAGAAGGTTGAGAAGGGTCGTCCCCTCTAGTCTGCATCCAAATGGAGACTCTTTTCCCTTTTCTGCGTAAGATTTCCTAGTGCTAGGCCTCCTGGCCTCATGAAGGACCTCAACCACTTGTTGGGAAAGGCTTAAATTATGAGCCAAGCTGCCAAATGCAGAGTCTGAAGATGAGGATGCAGAATTCTTCCCCCCTCCTGAACCAAAAGATCTGGTATCAGGGGATGATGCCGAGACTGGGAGAGACTGCGAAGTAGTGCATACCAATTTTGTCTGGGTCAGTCTGGAGCTATTTGCCTGCAAAAAGCAATGACTGGAGCCAGGCATTTGGTAAAAACTCTGGGAGCAGCAGATAAGCCAAAGAGCAGTGTAGAGAATTGGAAGTGTCTGTTCCCTGCCCTGAAGTGAAGGAACTGCCTGCAGCTTTCCCTTACTGGGACGTGCAGATAAGCTTCTTTGAGATCCAAAGTCACCAGCCAGGAATACTTGGCCAACATTGGCAGCAACTGCTGAAGAGTGAGCATTTTGAATTTGGGAATTACCAAAAAAGAGTTTAGAATGGACAAATCCAGAATAGGGTGCCAGGTGGCCCCTTTTTTGGGAACCAGGAAAAGTCTTGAGTAGAAACCCTGGCCTATCTGTTGTGCAGGAACTGGCTCTATTGCTCCCAGGTTTAGTAAAGAAAAAACTTGTTTTTCAGCTTCTGCCCTTTGATTTGGGGGGATATCTGGGTATCCTTGGTGGACAGGGAAGGTGTGAAAGGAGAACTTGTAGCCTTGGGATACTATTTTGAGCACCCATTTGTTGTCTGTGATGGTGAACCAGACATTTGCAAACATGGCCGACCTTCCCCCCAAACGAAACCCTGGGCCTGCAGAGGCAGGCAGGGGAAAGGCCGGATTCATTGGGAATGCTTGCTTTGGGAAGTTTGCTTAGAACTCCCCGATTTTGAAGAGGAAGCCTGCCAGTGCCTAGCCTTTTGAGGGGTGGAAGTCTGTCCCCTAGAAGACCTGTAACCCCTAGACCTAGTGAGACTCTACTTACTAGGGTCAGGAAAAGTCCAATTCTTAGAAGGGTAGTGTCTACTAAAATGAGGAGGCTGAACTTGCAGAAAGTCTTTAAGAGTTTGCATAGATTTGGCCTTATCCTCCAACTTTTTCAACACCTCTTCTGCTTTGCTACCAAAAAAGATTGTCCTTGTGCAAAGGCACATCCAGTAATTTACATTTGACAGGTTCAGAAAGGGGCTGTTCCCTGAGCCAAGCATGTCTTCTAATGACAGAACCAGTGGCTGCTGCCCTGCAAAAAGCCTCCAAAGTGTCGAAACCACAACGTAGAGAATGTTTAGTGACAAGAGTGGCAGAATTCAATAAATCATGCATGTCCTTACTCTCCATCAGGGAAGGAACAGCAGCAATTTTAGCCTTAATAGCCTCCAAAGTATGCTGCTGATACTTAAGCATATGAAAAAGACAATTAACAGACCTAATAGCCAGGGTGGAGGAAGTATAAACCTTTTTACCCTATCTATTCAAGGCCCTAGATTCCCAGTCAGAAGGAACAGAATTTTTAGCAACCATGGCTTTAACACCCTTAGGGCCCTGAGAAATAATCTCTGGATCAGCAGTAGAATTCTTGAAAAGGAAATGATGAGAATCAGGAACTCTATAATACCTGTCAGGCTTTCTGGGAGCAGGAGGAGCAGAATTAGGAGTCAAAGAATTCTCCATGAAAACATCATCAACAACTTCCAAAACTGGAGGGATAGCCAAAGGATTATGCTGTGGCAAATCCAAGAATTCCCTAATCTGTTTCTTAGACTGAGGGTAGTCCTGACTTTCCCATTTGAAATGCTCTCTAAGAGTATCTCCAAAAGAAAAATCTTCTGGAGTGGAGGCAGAAGGGATGGAGTCTTCTGCATCAGAACCCTCAACCAGAAAAAAGTGGAGAGTTTCCCTCTTCATCAGCAGAGGTGCTGGAAACCTCAGAGTCTGAGGCAGAGAAAGCTTCTGGGGACAAATTCCTAATCCTTTTAGAGGGAGGTGGCTGAAAGCCTTTGATAAGGGTCAAAAGATCACTAGCCATTTTAACCATCTGAACTTGAGGCATCTGAGGGGAGGCCGATGCCTGCTTTGGAGTAGATTTTCGGCTGGATGACCTGCTAGAAAGCCGGAGGGACTCGGGAGGCCTAGCCACTGCAGAAGTCTGACTTAAGGTCGTTGGTCTGGATCTGGTCTCTGGGCGGACAAAAGGGCCTCAGAAGCCGGCGCCTGCTTAGCGGCTTCGGATCCATCAGAGGTGGGGACTGGCAGAGGGTTAGAAGACGAAGTGGAAGCCTGTGGTATGGAAGACTCAGAAAAGGTCTCCGCAGATGCCTGCTGCTGAACATCCGTGAGCTGCAGGGGCAAAGAAAGCACCTCACTGACTACCGCTGGGCCGACAACTAACTTAACAAACAGGGACGTCAGCTAATTTGACCCTAAGCCTGTCATGGTCCTTATCCTTGCGCTTCTTAGGAACATCTGAAGTCAGGAGACCAGAAAATGCCATATTGACGAACTTAGGCCAAACGCCGAAATGCTTGAACAAGATCCTTGCTCTATGGCGTATGGTACGTGGGTTGAAAGAAGCACAGAGAACACAATTAGGGACGTCATGCTCAAGGCCCAAACAAGTAATACAATAGAAGTGAAAATCACGGTGTGGAATCTGTTTTCCACAGGCAAGACAGTTATTAACTTTCTCTGACATTTGTTAAAGCAAGAAAAGAGGATCCCCAACGGGGTACTTATATGAGGATGTCTTCAACTAAGCAGTCGGAATACAAAAAAAAGATACTCAGCAGGACTCATGCAAAATGCTTCTGCTTCAGGCTCAGCGGCAAGAAAGACTGAGGAAATGGTGTTGGCTGCCTCCTTTTGTACCTGGCGTCAGGCCTAAACCAAAGGCAGCAGACGTCATATACCAAGGACTTTGGTATTCTAGAAATCCAAGAAGACTGAGCTCTCCAAAAGTACTTTATTGCAACAAAAACACAGGATACCACCACAACTGACCTAGGTTTCGTCCAAATGACTTCATCAGAGTGTGATGGAATATATATATACACACACACACACACCCTCTCAAGATTAAATTAAAACCAATTAATCAATTTACCAATTGAATACATCAGTACCCACATATACTAAAAAATGCACCAAATAATGCATGGAAATGAAAAACATAGACTAGAATTAAATATAAAAATGATATGACAATGTAAAAAATAAGGAATGAAAGACAAAAATGAAAATGATAAATAATGTAGGAAATAAATATGACAGTAGAAAACAAAAAGAACAAAAAATGTATATATATGTAACTCAATTAAAACAAAAGCAGTTCCTATTCTGCTAGGTTAGTATATATGCCAAGGTATATACATTTAATATCCAAGAATGTATATATATGAATGTATTTGTATATGAAAAATATAAAACATATGAATGGAAAAACATATTATGTTAAATATTATTTGTGACTATTAAAAATATATACTCTTAAAATAAGCGTCAACCTGTCAGTTGTCTAAGCTTTAATAAGGGTTTTAAAGATACAAATTCATTCAGCCCAGGGTAGTGATAGGCATTTAATATAAGTTGCCATTTCAATTCACAAATATCAAGATGACTATC
This sequence comes from Protopterus annectens, assembly GCF_019279795.1. Classification (NCBI taxonomy): domain Eukaryota; kingdom Metazoa; phylum Chordata; order Ceratodontiformes; family Protopteridae; genus Protopterus; species Protopterus annectens. Next base: position 295,566,398 of record NC_056747.1, read on the forward strand.
AATAACTCTACCCTGTTTATCCTTAACAAGTTGCTGAATGACAAAAAACTTAAAAAAATGATTATTGTAGGCCGTAATGTGCCTAGCTAATGCATTTGTAACCTTCTGATGTCTTATGTCTAACAGATGTTCATTAATTCTCTCCCTAAATCGTCTGCACGTTTTTCCTACATAAAATGCGGTACATAACTGGCATTTGGCTGCATAAATAACATTTTTGGAGTAACAGTCAAAATGCCTCTTAAACTCGATATGTTTGTGATTAATCAAACAGTCCTTCCCTGTAGTTAATATGTGCTTACAAGTCAGGCATCTCCCACATTTGTAATTGCCCAAATTTTTAAACGGATTAATGTCCGACCTGGCACAATATTCAAAAATATCCTTCATAGTTTTGTCCTTCCTAAATATAAACTTAAGTTTACGCTTAGCTAATTCTGAAAATTCGTTAAGTTTAGAAAAGGCTGCCCAATTCTTCTCGATCAGCTTAGTAATGTACTTAGTGTCAGCATTGTAGGTCAAAACATACAGGAAATGTTCTTTAAATTTTGTATTATTAACCCCAAAATCACTTGTACTAGTGAACAGATCATTGTTGTTTTTAAGGATAGGTACATAAAAACCTCCATCCCTTTTAAATTGTACCTCACTTATGATCTCTTCACATAGAAATTTAGGATAGCCCCTGTTTAAAAATAATTGAGTCATGAAATTTAATTCCATTTGGAAGTCCTCCTCCTCGCTCACCATGCGGGCAGCTCTGACCATTTGCCCCTTAATGATGGCTTTTTTAACATGGTCCGGATGCCAGCTATCAAAATGTAGGTACGAATTCGAGAAGGTGGGCTTCCTGTAAATGTTAGACACCAAATGTTGCCGTGCTGTGTCAAAAGTAAGCTTGATATCCAGATAGGATATACAATCATTCTTAACCTCATGTATGAATTTCAAAAACCAAATTGTTTGATTTAAATATGCAATAAATGCTTCCAATATAAGGCTCTCTCCTTGCCAAATGATAAAAATGTCGTCCAAATATCTAGTGTAAAACTTGATATAGGGACAAAATTCACTATTGAACACATACTTGGACTCCCAATACGCCATAACATAATTAGCGTAAATGGGGGTGCAGGCCGCCCCATAGCAACTCCAATAGACTGTCGAAAAAGGTGTTCCTCAAAAAATAAAAAATTATTTTGTAATACCAATTCCATAAGTCTAACATAAGTGTTAATGTGTTCCTGATCGTACATACCTGTTGATAATAGTTGTTCCTCAAGCCACTCTAGCCCTATGTCGTGTGGAATGCATGTAAAAAGATTGATGACATCAATAGTAACAAAACACATTGTGTCTTGAATCTTGATTTTTTTAATTTTATCCAAAAATTGCCACGAATCCTTTGTAATCTAGGAGAAAAACTGTAAACCCTGTTTTAACTTATTGTCTAAAAATTGACCTATAAAGGAAGTTTTGCTTCTCTTCCCATCCGCAATTGGCCTAAACTGAACATTGTTTAGGCCTTTGTGGATCTTAGGGATACCAAAGATCCCGCTAACAACTGGTACACTGTTAGACATAAAGTGGTGTTCATTTTCATTAATTTCCCCTTGAAAAAGCATGTCATCTAAGGTCAAATCAATCTTTTTATAAGCTAAATTGATTTCATTCCAACCAACCTCCGTGTAGTTGTCATCCATAAGCATACCAAGCATCACACTGACATAATCAACCTTGTCCACAATGACAACACCGCTGCCTTTATCAGGTTTCATGATACGTATAGTCTGGATGTTCCTTAATTGGTCAAAAATTATATGTTCATCCTTGTTCATATTATCCAAAAAAATAGACCCTCTGTTGTCTAAAACATGCCTGATGTCTTGCTCACATATATTCTGGAAAATTTCAGTAATTTTGTTATAAGGCGGGTTAAATGTAATTTGTCTGTGTAAACTGGTTTCTCTAGAGTCACCCTCCACACTCATGTCATTACCGAAAAATAGGGCTAAATTTAATTTACGTATAAACATTCTAAGGTCAATAAGTACATCAGCAATATTGGCTCTCCTACAAGGGACAAAATTAAACCCTTTAGACATAAATTCAGCATGTTTGTTATCAAGGTTGACGCTAGAATAATTAAATATTTTAAAATCATTAACCCTGTTGTGAAGTATAATGGGATTAGATAGTACCCCTATACTAGCATCGCAAGTTACTTCAGTGTGAAAATTCACATCTATCGCGTCCTCATCACCATTGAATATGGCAGAATAAAAACAACCATCAGTAGCATTAACCCAATTACTCTGTCCTGAGCGACTGTTGAAACATGATAAATTAGCATCGTATGTTGATTTAGGTGAAATCTCTACAACTATCGGTGTAAAATTGTTAGATGTACAGTTGTCTGTGTATGAATAAACACTCAACTCCATTAAATCTCCACTCTCATCCCTGCATCCAACCAATTCAACATTAGATGCAGCACCATCAGAAAAGCTGTTCACACATTTGGAAACATTCAATACATTACAATGATCATTGTTAAAAATTACACAGTACCCATTGGCACTGTTACAATATTCGGAAATTGTGCCTTGGTCATCCAATAAAGTAGTTCCAAAACTTTGTTCACTATTGCCAGTGCCATTTAGAACTAAGTTCCAATACACATTATTGTCAATCGGAACCTCCGTAGCAGAACTGCAAGACTCTACTTCATAGTCACCAGATAAAAACGTGTTCCACCCTGAAAACCTAGTTGTATCATGTATTTCAACGCAAATGTCCGTGTTACTCTCCATGTTGAACAAACACAATTCCACCCCGTTTGTGGAAATATCCACAGAAAAACTGCGAACATGCTGATTAAAATCTAAAGCACCTTTAGTCTTTAAACATATTATACAGTCATCGTCACAACAGGTCGCTTGATGCAACTGGTACACTTTTTTATTTACCTTCTTGAGTCCCTGGTCCAGTTCCGCTCTTGATCCGATCTCTGAGGGGGTACTTTTGGTCTTGCTCCTCCCCGATAATCCCCATGGTCGTCCCGTCCTGACTCCAGGCGCTTCAACCTCTCCGAATGTCGTGGAACTACTTCTAAAGGGTCGCTCTCCTGAAAGCTGAAAGAATTTGAATTCTGCGTAGCTTCCGGTGACGTTACGTCAACTAGAGTGACTCGTTGATTCGTTGAATTAGTGGAGTGTGTGTTTTTAACTCTTTCGCTGTCATCATAGGGGTAAACACGCCCGGTTTTGTAAGCTTTAGAATCTCTCTTTATTTTGTCCAACTTCTTATTGTAAATGCTGTCACGGCATTTATTAACATCTTGGACAATATTCGAATAATTATTATAATACTGCTCAAAGGCCAGGTCTTGAATAATAATGGAATTAAGTATATCTAAGTCTTTGACAAACTTCTCAATTTTAACATTATGTTTAACCGTCAACTCCATGATGTGCACCCCGGTGGAGTTAAACAATTGATGCAACTCTTTAACCATTTCTTTATTGTTTTCACACCCATTCGGGTATCTCCATAGGCGCAAACCCTTCGGTACTTGGCCCAATTCTATATTTCTGTTAAGATAACTTACTTCAAGCTGTGTCTTTTTGAGTTTGAATAACAGTCTCTCAAAGTCTTTTAACAGCCCAGCCATAGGTTTATGTTGGTAACTGCAGTTAGATAATATAGGTGCACTGTTATCTTTAAAATTGAAACAATTGATGGCCCAACTTGCCTGACCTTTGCCAATGTTTGGTACTTCAGTCCTGTGTAGTCGTGATTCACAACTTAGTCCCTGACCAGGGCTGTTAACATCACTCCGAACATTAGTCCCAGTCAAAGGAATAACTGGGGTTGCTTGAGTTAATGGAAAACCCAAGCTACTTCCATTGGAGAAAGTATCAGGAACATGAGGTACTTTAGGTTCACTAAGTTTTTGAATTAACACAGTGTGCTCACGTAGTTGTTCCTGGATCTGTTGCAAAAGCACCTTGATGTCATCTGGGGGGCTGTTGTCCTCCATAGTAACAATACAAACTGCGAACCAACCAACGATAACCAAGAAATCCAAGAAGACTGAGCTCTCCAAAAGTACTTTATTGCAACAAAAACACAGGATACCACCACAACTGACCTAGGTTTCGTCCAAATGACTTCATCAGAGTGTGATGGAATATATATATACACACACACACACACACACACCCTCTCAAGATTAAATTAAAACCAATTAATCAATTTACCAATTGAATACATCAGTACCCACATATACTAAAAAATGCACCAAATAATACATGGAAATGAAAAACATAGACTAGAATTAAATATAAAAATGATATGACAATGTAAAAAATAAGGAATGAAAGACAAAAAATGAAAATGATAAATAATGTAGGAAATAAATATGACAGTAGAAAACAAAAAGAACAAAAAATGTATATATATGTAACTCAATTAAAACAAAAGCAGTTCCTATTCTGCTAGGTTAGTATATATGCCAAGGTATATACATTTAATATCCAAGAATGTATATATATGAATGTATTTGTACATGAAAAATATAAAACATATGAATGGAAAAACATATTATGTTAAATATTATTTGTGACTATTAAAAATATATACTCTTAAAATAAGCGTCAACCTGTCAGTTGTCTAAGCTTTAATAAGGGTTTTAAAGATACAAATTCATTCAGCCCAGGGTAGTGATAGGCATTTAATATAAGTTGCCATTTCAATTCACAAATATCAAGGTGACTATCAAAAACTCTACCCTGTTTATCCTTAACAAGTTGCTGAATGACAAAAAACTTAAAAAAATGATTATTGTAGGCCGTGATGTGCCTAGCTAATGCATTTGTAACCTTCTGATGTCTTATGTCTAACAGATGTTCATTAATTCTCTCCCTAAATCGTCTGCACGTTTTTCCTACATAAAATGCGGTACATAACTGGCATTTCGCTGCATAAATAACATTTTTGGAGTAACAGTCAAAATGCCCCTTAAACTCGATATGTTTGTGATTAATCAAACAGTCCTTCCCTGTAGTTAATATGTGCTTACAAGTCAGGCATCTCCCACATTTGTAATTGCCCAAATTTTTAAACGGATTAATGTCCGACCTGGCACAATATTCAAAAATATCCTTCATAGTTTTGTCCTTCCTAAATATAAACTTAAGTTTACGCTTGGCTAATTCTGAAAATTCGTTAAGTTTAGAAAAGGCTGCCCAATTCTTCTCGATCAGCTTAGTAATGTACTTAGTGTCAGCATTGTAGGTCAAAACATACAGGAAATGTTCTTTAAATTTTGTATTATTAACCCCAAAATCACTTGTACTAGTGAACAGATCATTGTTGTTTTTAAGGATAGGTACATAAAAACCTCCATCCCTTTTAAATTGTACCTCACTTCTGATCTCTTCACATAGAAATTTAGGATAGCCCCTGTTTAAAAATAATTGAGTCATGAAATTTAATTCCATTTGGAAGTCCTCCTCCTTGCTCACCATGCGGGCAGCTCTGACCATTTGCCCCTTAATGATGGCTTTTTTTAACATGGTCCGGATGCCAGCTATCAAAATGTAGGTACGAATTCGAGAAGGTGGGCTTCCTGTAAATGTTAGACACCAAATGTTGCCGTGCTGCGTCAAAAGTAAGCTTGATATCCAGACAGGATATACAATCATTCTTAACCTCATGTGTGAATTTCAAAAACCAAATTGTTTGATTTAAATATGCAATAAATGCTTCCAATATAAGGCTCTCTCCTTGCCAAATGATAAAAATGTCGTCCAAATATCTAGTGTAAAACTTGATATAGGGACAAAATTCACTATTGAACACATACTTGGACTCCCAATACGCCATAACATAATTAGCGTAAATGGGGGTGCAGGCATATAGCAACTCCAATAGACTGTCGAAAAAGATGTTCCTCAAAAAATAAAAAAATATTTTGTAATACCAATTCCATAAGTCTAACATAAGTGTTAATGTGTTCCTGATCGTACATACCTGTTGATAATAGTTGTTCCCCAAGCCACTCTAGCCCTATGTCGTGTGGAATGCATGTAAAAAGATTGATGACATCAATAGTAACAAAACACACTGTGTCTTGAATCTTGATTTTTTTTAATTTTATCCAAAAATTGCCACGAATCCTTTGTAATCTGGGAGAAACACTGTAAACCCTGTTTTAACTTATTGTCTAAAAATTGACCTATAAAGGAAGTTTTGCTTCTCTTCCCATCCACAATTGGCCTAAACTGAACATTGTTTAGGCCTTTGTGGATCTTTGGGATACCAAAGATCCCGCTAACAACTGGTACACTGTTAGACATAAAGTGGTGTTCATTTTCATTCATTTCCCCTTGAAAAAGCATGTCATCTAAGGTCAAATCAATCTTTTTATAAGCTAAATTGATTTCATTCCAACCAACCTCCGTGTAGTTGTCATCCATAAGCATACCAAGCATCACACTGACATAATCAACCTTGTCCACAATGACAACACCGCTGTCTTTATCAGGTTTCATGATACGTATAGTCTGGATGTTCCGTAATTGGTCAAAAATTATATGTTCATCCTTGTTCATATTATCCAAAAAATAGACCCTCTGTTGTCTAAAACATGCCTGATGTCTTGCTCACATATATTCTGGAAAATTTCAGTAATTTTGTTATAAGGCGGGTTAAATGTACTTTGCCTGTGTAAACTGGTTTCACTAGAGTCACCCTCCACACTCATGTCATTACAGAAAAATAGGGCTAAATTTAATTTACGTATAAACATTCTAAGGTCAATAAGTACATCAGCAATATTGGCTCTCCTACAAGGGACAAAATTAAACCCTTTAGACATATATTCAGCATGTTTGTTATCCAGGTTGACGCTAGAATAATTAAATATTTTAAAATAATAATAAGTTTTAATTTAATCTTGAGAGTGTGTGTGTGTGTGTGTGTGTGTATATATATATATATATATATATATATATATTCCATCACACTCTGATGTAGTCATTTGGATGAAACCTAGGTCAGTTGTGGTGGTATCCTGTGTTTTTGTTGCAATAAAGTACTTTTGGAGAGCTCAGTCTTCTTGGATTTCTTGGTTATCGTTGGTTGGTTCGCAGTTTGTATTGTGACTTTGGTATTCTGGCTGACTGTGGGCTACCGGGAGCCGGATAACCCATTTTCTAAGGACTGCAACAGTGAAACACTATGAACATCCAAAGTTTCTTACTTCCCTTCTGGGTCTCAGAAAAGGACCATTGGGAGTAGAAATGGCATTACTGGTGCTTGCCACTTGAGAGGTAGCTTCTGCGAACTGGACATCAACCTCTTTGAAGCATTAGACAAGGAAGTTAGAGTAGATAGCTTCTGAGAGACCAGCTTAAGACTCTCCGGAGGCAACAACTCTGTAAGGGAAGTGGTAAACTCAGAAACAAAGTCCCTCTGAAGCTGGGTAAAATGGGGCAAATAATTAATTGCTCTCACTCCAAAACTGGCTGAGGCAAACACACACTTTTCAAAATGGTCGATTGCCCAGGACTCCCTGTTCGGGAGATTAACCAAGGAGCTTTGCTCAGCTAGCTTCTTAGTAGCAGCAGCCACCACGATGGCATTGACAGGGACCCTTTTACTCCAAAAGGCTCTGTCTTTGCAGGACTGAGGAATTCATAAGTTCTTTTGGGCACTGGTTCCTTCGTGTATGGTTCCTTCCAAGCCCTGCTGGCGATAAGGTCCACAAACTTGTCAGCAGGAGGAGACCCCAGGAAGATGATGGGCCCGTCCTGAAGGCCTTCAGGAATATGGACTCCAACAAGGATGGGGATGGGGAAGACCACCTGTCTCTCTAAGAACCTTGAGGATGTCCTCGAAGGAAACCTCCTCAGACGGGAGTCTGGGGGACCTGTCACCCTCCTCAAAGTCTGTATCTTCAGCGAGGGACTTCTGGGGGAGTACAAATGCCTCCTGTTGCACAATCTCTTCGTAGGGGACTCCTCCATGGTGGGCTCAGGGGAGGACTCGGAAGAGATGGGTACCCAAAGCGGGGCAGTGCCCATCTAAAAGTGGTCTTGGGAGGGCTGACCCTGGATGGACGATGAGGCCTCAGCACCCAAACCGGCGAAAGGCTGGGGGGGATCTAGAGAAGGAGAGGTAACTGCCAAGCTGGAAAAGGTTCTCTTTACTGCCTGGAAGGCCAACGGGCTGGACAAAGCACCTTTCCTCTCCCCTGTGGCCAGAGCCACCTGGGAAGGGGGAAGGGACCCCGACGCACCACAGACGTCCTCTGACAATACTGGCCCTGAGCTGTCCAGTGCTGAAGCCCCCAGAGGAAGGGAACAGTCTGAAAAATCCAGACCTGAACCCATCCTCAAGGAACTCGCACCTACCCCTCAGGGGAGAGGAGCGCCCTGATCTGACAGCAGTGGAGCAAAGCCAGTAAGGGTCCCTGATGGAGTCAAGAAGGAGGGAATACTTGACACTGTTGACCTCTCCCTTGAAATTGCCTGGCCGTGACATTCCAAACCCAGATGGATTGGAAGAGGACAGTGGAGTCCTGTATATGGGGAGGATCCCCTGGCAATTTGGGCAAAGGATGGCAGTAAGCCCAACTCCATCTGAGCCTTGAGGAAGCTCCTCATCATCCTAGCCATGTCCGAGGGAAGGAGATTTAGGTTCATAGGTAGGTACTAGGCTATCGGCCCAAGGGCCTACGTAAGCCTAGCCAGCAAGGTACCATAGCTTACGCCACCCAAGAAAGTTATTTTCCTGTGCCACTGTCCAGCAGAGACACAGAAGTGATCCCTGGGGTGTATTTCCTATTTCCCATCCACTCATCAAGATTTTTCTTGAAGAGTGCTAATGAAGAGCTTTGTTTGACATAGATGGGTAGCTTGTTTCAGAGTATAGGAAGTCTCTGGGACAGGAATCTATGAATTACCATCTCTAATGAACCAGGTAAGCTTCAAAAAGGTGACACAAGCTGTTGCCAGCAGTCACACTAAATACACAGCATACCTTGATTTGGTCAAGACATTTTACACTGTCCCCATACTTGCATTATTAATAAACTAAAATACCCTTATGTGGCAGAATAGATAGCAAATTGGCTAATAAAGACATCCCACACAGTGCAGGTGGCAGGGCCAGTGTCAGAGAACATGATCATGAACATGTCCAGTGGTGGTCTGCAGGATTCAGTGCTACAGATACTTTTGTTTTATATTTACTTCTGTGGCCTGCAGACTAAAGCCCAGGACCTATGACTAACCAAGTTTGTAGATGACTGTAGTCTGGGAGTCATTGCCAAAACCCTCTCTGAAACATAAGTCCTCCCAGCAGGCAGTTCTACTTGTAAATGTCTGGAGTATTCAAAATAAACTTAAATTAAATGCTATATTAGGTTTCTGTAAAGACTTCCATTAACACTTTGGACGTGGGCATAAAATAGACCACTGTTCTGCTGTTGCATGACCCTCTAGACACACAGATCAATTAAAGAGGTTGAATAATAAATGAATATATAGAGAATTTGAAAGTATGATGGGAGATGAGCAGTTTGGATTCAGTTCAGGAAGCAGCACAACTGACCCAGTGTTTGCAGTAGATTGTTGAGAAGAAGCTAGAGATGAGGAAAGAGTCCAGCTGGGCAATCCTAGACTTGGAGAAAGCATATGACAAGGTCCCAAGAAAGCTGATTTGGGCAGTCCTGTGGTGATTCGATGTCCCTCAAGCAGTGGTAGAATTAGTGCAAACTGTGTACAAGAACCCAGTGACTCATGGTCAAATGTTTCTCACAGAGGAGTTCCCTGTGAGAGTGGATGTACATCAGGGTTCAGCTCTGAGCCCACTGCCTTTCATTCTGGTGATGGACTACATGAGCAAGCAGGTCAGAGGGGGCAGACCGAATCTTTCCCAGGGGAAAAAAAGAGCTTGGCTATCATTGTGGATTTGCCCTTTTCCCCACTGTAGTGAGATCTCGGAGTTGGTATATTTAGTTAGGGGGGTGAATGTTTGTTTTTTTTATTAGGCCAAGCACTTTTTCCCCCGGGAAAAAAAGTTGCTGATATGGCCATTTGGCATCTACGGAGTTTGCTGTTTACTTGTCAATGAAGACGTGTTTGCTGAACATGTCTTTTGACAAGATAATATAGACCCAGGCAGATCAACACTTACTGTATGCAATGTGCCATTACAGGCAGAATCTGAGCGAGAACCTCAGTAAAGGATAGAAGAATGGAATGCAAAACTCAAGGCACATGGGATGAAACCAGGTACAGATAAGACACTTGTAATGGCAGGAAACAGAGGGAATCAGAAGAAGCTGAATACGGAGATAGAAGGGAAAATAGTAGAATAGGTTAAAAGCTTCAAGTATCTGGGAGGGGTGGTTGAGAAGAATGAAGTCTAAATGAGGAGGTCAAAGCTAGAATCAGAGGTGCTGCAGCCAACTGGCACAGAGTGTCAGGTGTAGTATATGACCGTAGGATGCCTAAGAAGCTTAAAAGTAAGGTGTGCAAAGCAGTGGTGTGACCAGTACGACTGTATGGTCCAGAAACATGTGTAGTAAAGGGAGAGCAGTAGACGAAGCAAAAAGGTGATGGAGATTAAGAGCTCGAGACAGGTGGTAGGATGCACATTGTGGGACAGATGAAGAAATTACATAATAACAGAAGCTAAAGTATTTCCAATTGCTGAAAGGGTCAAAGAGAACAATTTACAGTGGTTCAGGGACATGTGCAGAAAAACAGAATACCATCTAGTGAAAAAGATTTGGAACAAGACAAGAAGAAGGCAAGAGGAAATGCAAGTATAAATGCGAGACCTGCAACAGTCAGGCATGAGTGTCGAACAAAGTTGGAGAGTGGCATTGAATAGAAAGGGGTGGTGGCAGTTGACACAACACCTCAGCCCCATGCAGAAAAATGGGAAAAAGGGGCTTGATGATGATGTATTCACACTGACACTGTGAAAGAATTGGGAAAAAAGGTGAACCAGCTTCTTTGTAGAATTCCTGAGGCTAAATGTGAGTGTGTTAAGAAAGTTTAAAAAGGGTGCTAGCTCTGTGGATATCTAAGCAGTCTTACAGGGACTAGAGAAACCCCATTGTGTTGATATTCAAGGTTGATAGGAGCACTTCTCTGTTTGACGCTTACTGCATACCATGGGTTGACAAACCAAGAGGCTGTGTCATGCAAGCCATCTCACAGTCTTGTACCAAACAAATGGGAAATGGGAGGTAACTCTGACAGAGAAAACAGAGGAACATGATGACTTTCTATGGCAGCAGACTATTCCAGTATATGGTCCTCAAATTAATTGGCCCAATGGCAAAAAAAAAGACTCTCTGAAATTAGGCTTGAAGATTTCAGATCCCATTCACATGTTTAATATATTCTTGAAGTTATCATATAACTTTACAATGAGTGGCAATCTGTTCCAGATTCTTGGTAATACCTGAATGATATATTTCCCTCTTAAGTTCATTCTTGAAAATTATATACCAAATTATGTTTATAAGTAGATGAGTTAGAATACAATTTAAGATTTCATAGAACTTGAATTGAAGTCTTTGTTTGCCAAAATTGCCTTCCTCTGAAATATCTGTAATGAAGATTTCTTCCATCTAACTTAATTGTTTTATAATAGGGGTATGTTTGGTAAATATTCTGTGCACTGATTCCACTTTTTGCAATTGTTTTCTGGTATATATATGCAAAATGTATTAATATACTCCAAGACTGATCTGATATGTGTTTTGTATAACTGTACCATATGCAGTTCACCTCTTACCGAAATAGATTTCATAGATTGCTTTAAATCTAATATTAACACATCTATACTCCTTTACTACCTTAAGATTTGCACCATTCAATATTAAAGGTTTATTAATTACCTGATTGCCAAAACACATAACTTGAGATTTATCAGGACTGAAATGTAGGCCATAAGTATATGCCAGTTAGTGAATTTTAGTAAGACTCCATTTATTGCAGCAAAATCATTATTTGAAACTACAGTAAAATAAATATTGCAGTCATCCACACACTTATTAATCCAGCAAGATTTGTTTGAATGTATGGTAGAAAAAAAGAGAGGAAAGAGCCCAAGACAGATAATTCTGATACACCATGGCTAATTGGTAAACAGCCTGGTTTTATGTTTTGTATTGTTACACACAAGGCTTTGCCCCAGAGCCAGGTAATAATCCAGTTGATCAAAAAATGGATTGAACTTATATTTTATTGAAGCCTTGAATACAAATGTGTGCTAGAGTGACAAAGACTTTTGTAAGGTGTAAGAAAACTACATCTGCAGTAAGACCCTTATCCCTGGCTAGGCAGTGTTAGTAGACTTCTTAGTAGTAGAACTATGTTGAGTGAAATCAATATAACTTGAGCTATGTGCTGGATCTTGAAGAAGTTGTAGTAACTATCTTTCAAAACACTCACTCAAAAGTGACATTAAACTATGTGGCCTATAATTTTTAAGTCAAGTTTATTTCCTTTTTTAATATTGAGGTTATAGAAGAGATTTTCATGATTTAATTACAAATCCATTAAATAAAATTCAATTGAAAATTTTATGTAAGGCTAGATCTATTTGGCCTATAATTTTTAAGTCAAGTTTATTTCCTTTTTTAATATTGAGGTTATAGAATAGATTTTCATGATTTAATTACAAATCCATTAAATAAAATTCAATTGAAAATTTTATGTAAGGCTAGAATTAGTTCTTCATGATTGTTATGAATTAAGATTCCAGCGATGTTACCTGGACCGAGTTTTCTGGGGGACCTGGATGAGACTGAAGAGTGGCCAGATATAGCAGGGGATCCAACCCTGGATCCTGTAGCCCTATGGTCCCAGGAAAGGGATCTGCTCAAATGAAGTGGATCTGAATTCTTGGAGGACTGAGATGGAGAACTTTGAAGTATTATAGGATCGATCAGAATTGTCAGATCCGACAGTCTAGTAGGATCCAAAGTCTTCGAAGGCATGCTGGTTGGATCCAACAAGCTGGTTGGATCAGGAGACAGCTTGCGCCTACTCGGATCTGAAGACCTCTGCTCCATGGAAGTCTTGGATCAGAGAGGTTGATATGAGGTCCCAGAACTACGGATCTCAGATCCAAATAGGCTGGGCTCAGATGCGGGGATCTGCAATCAGACAGCCTTGGCTTCTTAAAGAGTAGAAAGAAGAGGAGGACCCCAGAAAGGAGGGGGAGGACTCTTCTTTGGCTCGTGAGAGGGCTTGGATGGGGAGCCCAAGGGCAGAGAAACACCCTGAGCCACGCCCTTTAGAAGAAGCTTATTATTGTGCTCCATGAAGGCCTTGGGGTTGAATGCAGCAAAAATGTCACATTCAACCTTCAAGTGTGCTGAACCTAAGCAATAAAGACACTCCTCATGTGAGTCCGAACATGGCAACTTCTGACCACACGAGGACAACTCTTGAACCCAGAGGGTTTGTCAGCCATGCCAGCAGAATAGATTGTCACACACACACACACACACACACACACACACACACACACACACACACACACACACACACACACACACACACACACACACGCAACAACCCAGTAACTAAAATACTTTAAACTCATTAGCCCAACCTAAAGAAAAAATAATAACCTCTACTACTCTCTCTCTCTTTTTTTTAACCTGCTAGAAAAAGGGCAGGAAAAACTGCAAGGGGTAGGAAACCTAACTAAAACGACCGGTTAAAATGTGGGAGGGGAGGTAAAGCAGTTAAACTATCTAAATTTACCCCAAAACAGGAAAGAAATAAACTAAAACCCCAAAAGAGAAAGCACTTATCTGTGACTAACAGCCTAAGCTCTTAAGCTCTGGGGATCACATCCAAGCATTTCAGCAGCAAATGAGATCTGAAGGTTAGAAGATAGCAATGATTCATGGGAAGAGGAGGAGCTTGAGCTCTGGATCTGTCTGACAGTTACCAGCTTCCAAGATCCATTCATGATGAATGATGACACGGATAGCATCAGACCCTATATTTTTTTTCTGTGACTTGCTGATAGTGTTGTTTTCTGTTTTACTTACTCCATTTTGTTTTCCATTGTAAGAAATCTGCTTGGCCTGGTAGTTTGTTCTATGTGAGAGGTAGACACTTAAATTACATAGACTGCACATTTCACATAATGTTCTTTTATTGGTTAAATTTCAAGCCTGCATAAACTAAAGCACTGCTGGTGATTCCCTTACGGGTGAGGAAAGTAAACCTATATTTTCTTGCCTGTGACTTGCTGATAGAGTTGCTTTCTGTTTTATCTACACCATTTTGTTTTCTATTGTAAAAAATCTGCTTGGCCTTGTGTTTTTTATTCTATGTGAGAGGTTGACACTTAAATTATCTAACTGAACATTTCACATTTTTTTTCACGGGTTAAATAGTCTACACCGAGGTTGACATCTTGAATTATTTGTCTTTCCTTGTGCTTATATTGAAAAAGTGCGTTTTACCTCATCATTGCCTGTTTTGATGATTTACTTGCTCTGAATTCATCATCTAGCTAGCTGTCGGATAAAGTAGTGTAGTTTTAGACTCTAGCAAGCACTTGTTTATATATCAAGAGGTCAGTAGATGTTCCATCTAGTGCACTAGGAGGTAGTCTGGTCTGTTTAGGTTGGAGAAACACTTGAGATTTCTGCATGTAGTTTTATTGGCTGGAGGGCTTATTAATCAGCTTATCTTGTTTTTAGTTCCTTTACAAATTCTGTACAACTGAGTGTCTCTTGGTTAATTTATACAAATCAAAGTACTTTTATTGAATAATCACACCTTTATACGCTGTTTAAAGTACGTTGCTGTTATCCATATCTCTGTGGTAGCATTTCATATCTTTTAAGTTTGTGGTAGTATTTCACTCTGGACACTCCTTTACTGTGCTTTTACATTAGGAGGACTGGGATTAGTCATCTAAGGCAGTAGGTGTTTACCTGGTCTATCTGAACTAGGAAGTACACAAAAGGCCTGTAAGCATTGTTTGTACTTCTCTTATATACCGTGACTGTACTTCAGCAGTTTCAAAAAAATATTTTTTGCCGCTGCTGCTGCTTTTAAGTAGTTAATTGCACTGTATTACATTGTATCTGTTAATTGTAGGGCTGTTGTAGGTAGTTTGTGTGGTCTTGTTACACTTGAGCTCAAAACCAGCTATTCTACATTAAGAAAAGTGTTTTTCTGCACCCTTGTGGCAGAAGTACGCTGATCTAACCTATATGCTTTGGGAATTGCTGGTGGAAGACTTACTGTGTGCTTTCCTGTTTGATAGCAAGCATACAATTTCTTTCTCTTTGCTCGTATTTAAGCCTCACGTTTGTGCGGTGGTGCTCTTCGCACAGAGGACGTTAGCAGTGCCCTATACAGGCGCAAAAGCCTAGAAGCTCTGTTTTTCCCTGAGCAGCTGTCAGTGAAACCCTTCCAAGCTTTTCTGCTGCTCTAGGAGCAACGCAGTTGCCCACTTAGCAGCACTGCCTTACTGATCATCCTTAGCCTACACAAAGTATAAGTCCCTCTTGTAGTCCTGGCGCTACAAGTACAGTCCTGTCAAATTAACACATTCTCTTTCCTAATAAAAAATACATTAAGAGCCTGCTAGCATGTATGGGAAGTTTCCCATCATTTCTCTGGCCAGCCTGATAGACATGGGCATCTTGACACAATATAGCAATTGTCTTCTATATACTAACAACCCCTTACTCCTGAAACAAATGAATACTTTATGTGAGAGATGTACTTACACTATGAAACTGGAGGTAAGACTCTTACATAAGGAAAAGAATAATGCCAAACAAGTTGTCAGCACATACACACACACACACACACACACACACACATACACACACACACACACACAAAATAAAGACTCAACACAAACTCAAATATGCAGAAGTACTCACTTGAAACTTACAAAAAGATCAGAGGCCTTACAAATGGAAACCACTTACACACATAACAATGCAAAAAATAACCACAACGCATAACACATACACCAGTGTCTCAACAAATATAAGGTGTAACACCACAAACCTAATGTACTGGTTATAGATAACTCCATTGTGACACACACAGATATTCCCCTCACCAGGCTGGATAAGGAGTGGGTTACCATTAGCTGCCTGTCAGGTGCCAGGATCTATCGAGTCACTCAACTCACTTAACCAAAAGTACCGGTATGACTCTGTCATAGTACATGTGGATATAAATGACTTCAGATGTACCTCAATGGACTATATGAAGAGAGACATGACTGAGCTCTCAAATTGTGTGTCACAGGCAGGTATAAGCCTAGCCTTAAGGAGTATTCTACTTTCTCCAAGGATGATGCCACAATACAAACAAAAAATGACTGACTATCAATTGGCTTATAAGATCAGATACACCCCATCAAGCTCAAAAACACTTAAAATTTTTTCAAAGACAAATTGCTTCCTACTAAGTGATGGTATCAACAGTTTCAAAGCCCCCTCAAATGTAGATAACACAGACTCCTATGCAGAGGAGTACATCAATGCTCTGTATAACCACTTAAGCAGTTGTATAGAATCAGCTGTACCTGAACAGACTAAAACCAGGTCTTGACGAAAAAACAAGCTACTGGTGGACCCCTAGTATAAACAGGCTGTACAACAAGACAAAGAAACTAATGTCCAAGAACAAGATGGAAATGGCTCAGCAGAGGAAGAAATCCCTCTCTAGCAAACAAATAATAGGTCTTGTCAAGTCCTCCAAAGCTAATTATGAAGTAAAATAGCCTCCATAGCTAAGGATAATCACAAGGCATTCTTTATGTCCAAAATCTAAAAGGGAATATCCAGCTATGCGCTGAACTGGTTTTGGATGGCACCATCCATCCTCAACCAGACATAATAGCCAACCTGCTAGCTGACAGAGGTGGAGCAAACTTCACCCCCGTATCACCCCTGTCAACTCAAATCATCCCCCAAAGTATATCTGCTACCATTCCTCAGCCTATTACCTCACAGAAGCAGGTCATCTTGTTGCTCTCCAAAGCCAAAAACACAGCATCAGTGGGAACACAAAACATCCAAGGTCGCCTTTTAAATAAAATTAAAACATAATCTACCAGACCCACTAGGCTCACCGTTTAATCACAGCCTGCAAACTGGCTATGTTCTGGTGGAAAGGAGGATAGCAACAGTAATCCCTCTGTACAAATGAGGACAATCAACTGACCCTGAGAATTATAGGCCCATAAGCTTGACTAGCCTCATCTGAAAGACTATGGAAATAATGGACCTTATTAACAAGGACATAGATAATCTCCAAATTCTGTATTCAACACAGTTCAGACTCTTTAAAGGTAGATCATGCCTGTTAAACATGGTTGACTTCTTCAAAAAGTCATCAAGACCCTGGAAGAGGGAAAGACAGTGCATACTGCCTATCTTGATCTAGCCAAGGTATTCAACACAGTCTCCCAGTCAGTTATTACAGAGAAACTCTCCCAATTAAGAATTAATCCCTACATTACCAGATGGGTGGCCATCTGGCTCACCAACAGGACACAATGTTAAAGTGGGTGACTTCCTCTAGCAAAAGACCAGTCACCAATGACGTACCACTGAGTTCTGTGCTGTGCCTCTTACTATTCGGAATTTATTTCTCAGAAGTCCAGGAAAATTTGGATAGCCTGTGGCTGATCAAAACCACTGATGACCGCAAATTGGGAGCAATCATGGAGTCCCCCAATCATGTTAATATACTGCAGGCAGGGTTACCGCAGACAAGCAACTGATGCCAAAGCCACGGATTAAAGCTAAATGCAAATAAAAGCATTATTATTCCCACTGGGAAAGCTGACATCGCTGCTAATTACATTACAGACTGCACCCCCTATGAGTAGACCCAGTGATACATGATACGGGAACTCAGATCGATAGCAATCTGAACTTTGACCATCATGTATCCACAGTAGTAAGGAAATCCTTCTATGTGTCATATCTTATAAGTAATGGTATCGCATCCAGATCTAAGGATGTTATAATTTCATTATACTTGGTCCTCATCAAACCAGTAATTGAGTACAATGCTTCTTTTGCATGTACCTCACCAGCCACCTGCAACAACTGCAGAGACCACAGAGGTTTCTCAACAACAAAATACAGAGTACACAAAAAAAAAGTTATGTACTCACCATAACATTCCACGTTTGTTGTCCTTGATCTCGCCTTCCTTCTTGATGTTTGGGTTCGGAGCCGATCCTTGGCTCTGACTCAGCCATATACTATAGCTCGAGAGCTTTTACTGGCTCGAGGCTAGAGCCTATCCCAGCATACCTAGTGGTAGTTACCCAGATCTCGTTTGTGATAACCTAGAACTAGACCATAAAAATAGACGAGAGCTATACTCTACTTTACATATCAGATGACACCTACATATAAAGGTGTAACCTCTCTGCAAGAGTAACAGGAGTAGACTGAGACTAACCATAAAGTATGGTATAAAGGAAACCCAGCCAGTATAACCAATAAAAACAAAGGATTCCTCTTGATCCTCCAGGAAGGGGAAAGAAGGGAGGGATGCAAGAAGGAAGGAGAGATCAAAGACAACAAACATGGAACGTTATGGTGAGTACATAACTTCTTCAGGTTATGTTGCCCATATCTCGCCTTTGTTTTTGCTGTTTGGGACAGCGTCCGCAGCACATGATTCTTAGGTTGCTCTCTGGAAAAAACTCTTCAGGACCGTGGAACCAAAGGATGCCCTGTTCCGGGAAGCCACATCTACTTTGTAATCAGTGATAAAAGGTATGAGGATTCGCCCATGTAGCTGCTGCATAAATCGAATCCAAAGGCAGTGTGGCTTGAAAGGCAACAGAAGTAGCCAAGGCCCTTGTTGAGAGTCCTTTAATTTTCCATGGACATTTTTGTTTATGCAACTCGTAGACAGTTTTAGTGTCTGAAAGCCACTTTGATTAAGTCACCTTTGAGACTGTACAACCTTTTTTATTGTCCACAAAGGATATGAACAATTGGCCAGATTCTCTATTGATGAAGCTTATACACTGCCTTGTTGCCATGACTGGGAAAGAAAACAGGAAGCTCTCTGGATTGATTCAAATTGTAGTCAAAACATACAGTGGATAAAAAGGAGGGACTGGGTCTGAGAGAAACCTGATCTTTATGGAAAATTAAGTATGGGGAACGAATAGATAAGACCTGTAATTCTGAAACCCTTCTAGATGAGATAATTGCAACCAAGAAAAGGGTCTTCCAAGTCAGAAATTTGAGCGGACAAGAAGCAGATGATTCAAAGGGAGAAAGAATCAGAGCTTCTAAAACTAAATTTATATCCCGGGGGGGGGGGGGGGTTCTTTCTCTTATCAGAGGTCTAAAGAGGGTAGTACCTCTTAGGAATGCCTTGCATAACCTATGGGACATGATATTGGACCCCATTTCTCCCATATGGAAATTAGAAATGGCAGCTAATTGAACTCTTGATAGTAGCTGCAGCTGCTCCTCGGTCAAAGGTTTCAGCAAGAAATACAAGAATCTTTGAAATGGGAGCAGTAAAGGGATCAACCTAATTTTTGCCTGCCCAACAAGAGAACCTCTTCCATTTGCTAGCATAAAGTTTCCTAGTAGTGGGCTTATGGGAGGAAATCAAAATTTGTTGAACTGCCGGAGAAACATCGGAAAGCCTGGCTAATCCCGGAAGTGGAGAAACCAAGCTGTGAGCTTGACAGTTTGAATGGAAGGATGGAGAGCCCTACCTGATGAATCAAAATATATGGCGATGGGTCCAAGATCCAAGGCTCCCCCTGCAGGTGAGACCAAAAGAATGTGAACCATATCTGACGAGGCCAGTAAGGGGAAATGAGGATTAGCTTGCAACCCAACAACTGCTCTCTGAAGAACCTTGGGGATCAGGTGAAAAGGAGGAAAGGCGTAAAGCAGCCTTGAGGGCCAATCGTGAACAAGTGTGTCCCTGGGTGACTGTCCTGGTGGTGGGACTAGGGCAAAGTAGCTGCTGCATTTGTTGTTGATGGGGGTGGCAAACAGATCGCAGCATGGCTGGCCCCATTTGTGAAAAATCAAGTCCGCAACTTCCTGCTTTGGGGACCACTCATGAGGCATCAGGATAGCCCGACTGAGCTTGTCCGCTATCACGTTGGATTTCCCCGGGTTGTGCGTTGCAACCAGAAAACATTGGGAGGACATCGCCATTGCCAAACTCATAGAGCCTCTTGACACAAGGGGTAAGATCTGGTTCCACCTGGTTTGTTGATGTACCATACTAAAGACATATTGTCCATCTGAATTGCTATAGTCCCTGTAGGCAGAGAGTCCTGAAGAACTTGCAATGCCAAGAGCACCGCTCTCATCTCCAGGACATTGATGTGCAAGTGACACTCGTGTTCCTGCCAAGTCCCTTGAACAGTCTGTTCCAGATAATGCCACCCACCCCAATCTGGGAAGCGTCCGTGGTCACTGTGGCTACAGGTTGGGGGGTTAGAAACGCCCTGCCTATTGTTACCATAGGGAAGTGAAGCCACCACTCCTGATCCTTTTTGCAGGATTCTGTGATCAGAATCTGATGTAACATGGGTAAATCCTGGAATGACCATTGTGCAAATAGGAGCCACTGTAGAATTTTCATATGGAAGTGAGCCATAGGGACCAGAGTGATTGCCGCCGCCATAGAACCCAGGACCTTGAGGACAAATCTTGCTTGAATTCTCTTTTGTGTGAACAGCATGATAACTTGGCGATGGATCGTTAATACTCTTTCTTGAGGCAGCTTTGCTATCATGGCCACTGTGTTTAAATCTGCCCCTATAAAGGTAATATATTGACAAGGCAACAAGGCAGATTTTTCACAGTTTATGGTGATCTCTAGTTGAGAACAAGAGCGAATTGTGGATTCCCTTGCTCTGATTAGTTAATGCTTGGTGGTGGCAGTAAGGAGCCAGTCATCTAGATACGGAAACACTTGGAATCCTTGACTTCTCAGGTGAGCCGTAACTACTGCCATGCATTTGGTGAACACCCTGGGGTCTGTGGTGAGACCAAATGGCAGCGCTCTGAACTGATGACTGGCTCCCAGCTGGAAGCGTAGAAATCTCCTTGACCGTCTGTCCATTTTTTATGTGGTAGTACACATCCTGGAGATCGATAGAGCACATCCAATTGTCCTGACCCAGAAAGGGGAGAATGGAATGCAGTGTTACCATCTGGAACTTTGTTTTCTTGACTGATTTGTTCAGCCTGCTGATTATCCAATATGGGTCTCCAGTCCCCGTGTTTTCTTTGGAACTAAAAAGAACCTTGAGTAAGTTCTGGATCCGATTTGGTCTGCGGGGACTTCCTGGATGACTCTTTCTTAGCAACCTTTGAACCTCTAGGTTTGCTTGATCCCGAAAACTGGGTGGAACATCTGGGATAGAGCGTTGTCTTTTTGACAGGGGAAGTTGGAAGAAGGGGATATTGTAACCTCCGGATATTATCGATAGTACCCATGTATTGTCTGTGATTATCTGCCAGGCTTTTGGGTACAAGGATAATCTCCCCCTGACTGTCTCCAGAGTCAAACAGTTGGGCCTCCCTTCAGGAGTGGTGCTGGAAGGGCCTACCAGAGAAGGTATCTCTGCTGCCATGATTCTGTGGACCCCGCCTGCTGCGAGATCAAAGTCTTCTGTTGTAATTTCCCCGTCTGCCCCTGGGGGAAAAATCTCCACCTGTGTCAGGCGAAGCTCCCTGTGATTTCCAGAACCACATTTTCCTGCTCTTCTGACCTTTAGGATAAGGTCTAGATGAAGCAGAAAAACATACTCCCACGGCAGACAGAGTTTTGCTATTATTTTCACACCTGGTAAGAGTCTCTTTTACCTGAGGCCTGAATAAGGACGGGCCATCAAAGGGAGTGTTGGTAAAGGAAGACTTGAAGGGCTCCGCAAAATGACAAAGGCACATCCAGGAGTGTCTATGTAAGGCCAACCCAGTGCCTGGCACCCTGCTCATCCCATCGGCTGCGTAAGAAATTAGCCGCATGGAGGATTTAACCACAGAAGTCAACATCGCAAGCTGAGAAACTGCCTCGTCTGAGGTTCCCACAGCTGTAGGATCCTGTAAGGTATCTCCTAAGTCCTTGAGGAGATCCCTTTGAAGCCTTGTAAAATGGAACAAATAGTTCAGTAATCTGAGAGTAAAGGTCGCTGAAGAAAACGTATGTTTCCCATATCTGTCCATCATACAAGACTCTCTATTTGGTGGATGGACAGATGAAATTTCTGCTAATTCCTTCTTGGTTGCTGCTGCCACCACCATAGCATCAACGAGAACACCTTTGGATAAGAAGAATCTGTCTTCAGGGGCTGTAATGAATTTATTCAACCTCCACGAAACTGGTTCCATCGTGTCTGGAGAGCTCCACGCTTTCCGGCTCACTATGTGTAAAAGTGGGTCGAAAGGAGGAGATACCCAAGAGGTGGAGGGTCGGGAACCGAATGCATCCAGGTACACTAACTCGTCTTCAGAAGGGGCAAGGGACTTCCAGTCACCCCTCTGTCTATGGATTTCTAAGATGTTTGAAAAAGAGACATCTTCAGAGGGGGACAGTGGGGACCCTTCTGAATCATCCAAGTCTGTGTCAGATGTCAAAGACTCAGGGGAGTCCACATGCTTCCTCTTGCAAGTCCTCTTCCGAGGGACCTCCTCTGAGGGATGCTCAGGGGAGGTTTCAGAAGAGGTGGGGTCGCCCAATGGGGTGTCCTAGAGCATGGGTTCCCTACGCTTGGGGTGGAGGGGAGGTTCAGAAGCGGACGCCGGCACTGAAGGTAGAGGAGCCAATGGAGCTGAGGGTGGAGCTTTCTCAGCAGACAGCACAGTCATCATCTCAAAGGCACAGCGGTCCCAACCCAAAAGAGTCTCCTGCTCCAAAGAAGCCGGTGACTTCCTCAGAACTGAGGGCGATGGCTCTGTGGCCGATGTATGAGCTGAGCTGACCTGCACTAAAGCTCTGAGAGGGAGAGTAGGGTCAGATAAGGGTCCAATGCCACCCCCCCCCGGAGCTGACGAGGGAGCATCAGCTCCCAGACCCCTCGATAGAAGAGGAAATCGGAGCGGTAGTCGGAACTGAAAGACCAGAGGAGGTTTCTGGAACTGACGATTCCACCACTACAACTTCCATACACCTTGGCTCCAAACTCAGAGGAGTTGGAGGAGGAATCGAGACAGTTGTTGTTGTCGGCACCATTTACATCTGGGATGGGCCTGAAAGTATTTTGACTAATGCTGGTGTCCTAAGAAGCCTCCACCACCACCGAAGAGGATGAAGGCTTGGGGTTTTCCAGATTTTTTGCTGGCTGAGTCCCCTCCATAGCAGCAAAGGGACCCTTCAGTAAACCTCTTAACATTAATTTGTTTTTTTTCTCTCCTGCAGGACTCATGAACTAAAACCATGGCAGACAGAAGACGAATCCTGCAGGTGAACAGGTCCTAAAGAATATACGCAACTCGTCTGCCCATTCGTAAGGGACATCTTTTGACAGCAAGAATCGCACTTTTTGAAACCCAAAGGTTTCAATTCCTTGGCAGTATCTTTAGACATAATGTCGAACAGCACTCTCTAAGGCTAGACAAAGAGGAAAAAAAAAAACACTACTGACAAGATAACTATCCAACAGACAAAAATCTTTTTTTTTTTAACAGACAGGAAAGAAGAGAAGGGGGGAGAGCCTCTAAGTTAAACGGCAAACTCCCCACCTAAGGAGAGCCTCAAACTTAAATGGCAGCTCCTTATAATTTAAAGAAGGCAAGAAAAAGGCAAAGAACCCCCTAAGTTAAACAGGTCTGAAAGAGGGAAAAAGGCCAGAGAGATAAACAGTTAGTCTCCAACAAACGCAAGTCACTCGGACGGGATAGGGAAGGAAGAAGAATGACAGACAGGTATAAATAACAAGTTAGAAAGTTGAATAAGAAGATTTTCTCCAAAAAAGTATAACAAATAGAAAAAATACTTAGCCTGAGCCAGTATCCGCATTCTCGACACTGCAAGCGGCAAACGAGATCTGGGTAACTACCGCTAGACATGCTGGGATAGGGTCTAGCCTCGAGCCAGTAAAAGCTCTTGAGCTATAGTATACGGCTGAATCGGAGCCGAGGATCGGCTCCGAACCCAAACAGCAAGAGTGAAGGCAAGATATGGAGAACATAACATCAAGTCTTATGCAGAAAGATTGAAAGCCCTGTCTCTGTATTCTGTCGCCTACAGGTTGCTAAGGGGTGACATGTGCTTGGCTTAGCGGGCAGTCTCTGACCCAGCCCAAATGGAAATGCTACACATTCGTAAATCAAAATCCACTAGGGTCACACGCTCCAGGGATTTTTTTTTAAACACTTTTATTGAATTATCACTTGTGACATAGGCACATTCACATTTATATACAAGCAATCATTCTGTATTAACAAGTTTATGTTTACAAACATTATACTTCACATATATTGCTATATATCGTATAACTTAAGCAACATTACATAAATTACTTAAATTCCTGCCTTTTTTTTTTAAGAAACATCCTTACCAAACCATCACCCATGACACAGGCAATCATACATCCATACAAATGTAAACAATCCACACTGGCACAATCCCAGTGGCAAGCACCCCACATCACAAACCACATTTACACACTCCCAGTTGCAAACATTAGGCATCACTTGTAACTTATCTATCCAATCATTTTCAGTAAAACATTACATAGCTCATTCAAGTCCTGCCTTCAGTCAAACCTCCATTCCCCTGCATGCACTGCCTCCACAATTCCTATTACCTCCCATGCAATTTGCTCCTACCCTTTTCCAAAGATATGAATTCCAGTCACTCGCTCCAGGGATTTTAACCTAGCCTCGGAAATGGACAGGTCATGATGGAGAGATTGATACTTCTCCCAGAGAGTGCCACTTCTCTGGAACAAGCTTCCAATTCATGTGAAACACAGCCCCGCCCTGACCCTCATCAAACACAACCAAGATCAACGGAGGAGTGACCACAAATTCACTCCTGGAGTGGTGTCCTGTCTCTCCTGGACAGAAGAAGTAGGTATTAACTACCATAGACCCTTACCTCTGTGAACTTCACTCACTTAACCACTGACAACTGGGGCAACTCGGGATAAATATGGCTAGACTTGTAAGGCTGTTAACTTAGTAACCTTCTATGAACCTATAAGAAATCAAGTCAAAGCCCCAATGCAAACCTAATGGGTAGCTACCCTAAGAGAAGATACTCTTCATAACCTTGCCCCTTAGAACTCCACAACCTAGAAGTCACATCTAGCTTGCAATGCTCTTAGAACTCCACAACCTAGAAGTCACATCTAGCTTACAATGCTCTGCAAAGAAGTTTAGTGATTATTTGGCAGCAAGTTCATAAAACATATTAACGGAAGCAGCAAGGAAAATGTCACAGATGTAATGGGAGCTCTGACATATCCTTAGGAAGGCTTCACAGAGTGTTGCCATACTTTTTAAAATACAATTTCATTATTTATTTATTTTACATTTGTTAACCGGGAAATTCTGTCTGGACCAGGTCCATTTTCAGCGGAGGCCTGGGGAGAAAAGCTCCAACATCAATTTATACAAATACATTACATCCAGCATAATACACAAAACAGGTTACATAATGTATGCTGAACATAGTAATATAACAAGAATTAATAAAAACACTCCAGGTAAAAAGATATAGAACATGGGTAAAAAGACAATGTCAGTCATACATTGGTAAGAAAAGAAAATATATCAAGTAAGATTTTACAGTTAAAAGTACCCTTTCAGATGACCAAGCCTACAGGGGATCAGAGCTCCAGCATGTGATCAGAGAGGAATTTGGGGAGTTAATAGTAGTATGGGTAGGGTTACGTGATACAAGGGCATAACCAGGTACTAAGAAGGTGCGATTTGAAGGAGTTTTTGAATATGGATGTGGAGGGGGCAGTTGAAAATCAATTTAGCAGAGTATAACTTAATAATTACTTAATTTCCTAACTTTAATGTCTTCTGGTAAAATAAAGACATAGAAGAAAATCTTTATAAGTAGGCCTGAGATACCTGAATGCCTCCATTCAGTGAGGAGGAACATGGTTCTTCATTATAACAGAGTGAGCTGGCAGAGCAATGAAGTTACCATCTCAAATTAGTCTCTGAATACATATAAGGGTACACTATTAAACTATTTCTTTGTAACAGATAAAGCAAAAGGGGGGTTCAGCAGTAAAGTCTGACCTAGTTGAGGCTATAGCCACTAAAAGAAAAAAAAAAACTTTGTCTGCATAGCTAATCATGGAAAAAGACCATAACAAGGGAGGACAGAAAATGTAAGCTGGCCTGGGAAAACTATGTTTATAAACCTGAAAAAGCCATAGGACTAGATGTTCTAGCCAGCAGTAAAAATAACCACAAAGTGACCTAGACAACAAAATAGCTAAGGCCAGTATTCAGCATTGCTGAATATATTATGTCTGAAGTTGCACACTGTTTAAAGGGCATATCTGGCTTGCAAAAACCAAGCTGAAAATCTTCATTTCTTTCTGTATTACTGTTATATAACAGAGCTCTGCACAGGAGATATTAGGACTCTTTCAGATAACCCTACTAACTTATGCCACAGATAGGCTGCAGTAGATGGAAGATATCCAAGTCTAGGCATGACAGATTTCACTTTACATATATTTTTGTCTGTCAAGAGGTCAAAGTGGCTGATCGTGTGATGACAGAGAAGACATACTTAGCTTATCAGTCAAGTTATCGGTCAGTCCAGGGATCTGGACAGCAAACATGAAATGGTTACTCTAGAAAGAGCACTTCCATATGTTTATATCGTCCCTGTGTGGCATGTATATACGACAGAATCCTGTTTGGGGATTTATTATGCTACTGTCCTACTAATGCAATTACAAATGCAGACAATTAACACATGCAGAGTTTCTAAGGAGAGGAAAACTACTCTTCCTCTGCAGAAATTTAAAATGGTGTTTCATTTTCCAAATAGGCTGCAGTCCTTGATGAATGTTTATCCACCTCCTATCACATGAGAAGCCCCCAGCAAAAATAGCTGACAAATTTAACAATTACTTTATACAATCCATCACTTCAGTACTAAAACACGACACTATGCGACATTCAAAAAAATACAAGCCTGAATTGCATAAGCCGGAAAACTCAAAAGCCTGAATCCCATAAGACTGAAAACAGATAGGATACATATACTGACTGAAGACAACACAAAACAGATTATATTTCACCACTAAAGTGCAATTTCGGAGTTGATATATTTAATTAGCAGGGGGTGTGGGAAGCGCAGCTACCCTTTGTCTTGTATGTGTTTTTGTCTGTCAGTTTTTGTGCTCTGTATTGAAGTTTGGCCATCGAGCTGGCACCTCGGCACAGTGAAAATTTACTGCCAATTAGCAGACTGGAGTTCCACTGTGGCGACTCCTAACTGGGAAAAGACGAAGGAACAACATATTTTCAGTCTTATGGGGTTCAGGCTTTTGAGTTTTCAGGCTTATGAAATTTCAGGCTTTTGGTCTTCCGGCTTATGCAATTCAGGCTTGTGATCATTCAGGCTTCTGAAGTGAAACCATATATATATATATATATATATATATATATATATATATATATATATATCACAGGCGACCTGAGAAGACCAAAAGCCCACTTACCCGAACACAAAGAACGAGACATCACCGAATCTTCATTTAAAGGACTCCTCACATAACCAACAATTTACCCAGGGAAAAGAAGCAAATGGCCAACAATGGTAAGAAACCATACAGAAGCAATGTGAACCCCCCCCCCCCCCACACACACACACACACACTAATTATCAACTTCCAGATCCCACTATAGTGGGGGAAAAGGGCAAACTTCCAAATGTTGGCTGACAACTTCCTTTCCCTGGGTAAATTGTCAGTTATGTGAGGAATCATTTAAATGAAGTTAAATGAAGATTCGGTGATGTCGTCTTTGTCTTTATGTCTTTGGGTAAGTAGGCTTTCGATCTTCTTAAGTAGTGGGCTTTCAGTCTTCTCAAGTGGACTCATACACACACACACATATATATATATATATATATATATATATATATATCTACACACACGCACACATATATATATATATATATATATTCCATACACTTGGTCGAATTTCACTTAGTCGAAAATGATACCAGGCATTGCACTTCACTGAAAGCTCACTTGGTCGAAGTTCATTTGGTCGAAAATGGAATATAGCCCCTGCCCCACTGCAGTGCAACACTGGAGTGAGAATATTAAATAAGGGGGGGGGCAAAGCCCTCCACAATGGGGGGTGTGAGGGCATAGCCCCCCAGATAATTTTAATGTATTCACGGTTATAAGAAGGTTTACCCATTAGAAATGCATTGATATATATATATATATATATATATATATATATATATATATATATATATATATATATATATATATATATATATATATATATCTTTAGTAAAAACTATTGGCATAATGTGAGGGGCTGTGTCTCCCACACCCCCCCCCTTATTTAATATTCTCACTCCAGGGTTGCACTGCAGTGGAGCAGGGGCTATATTCCATTTTCCACCAAATAAACTTCGACCAAGTGAGCTTTCAGTCAAGTGAGCTTTCAGTGAAGTGAACTGCCTGGAATCATATTCGACCAAGTGTATGGAATCCATATATGTGTATATATATATATATATATATATATATATATATATATATATATATACACACACACACACACACACACACATACAATATCTTCCTCAACTAACGAGTTTGTACCCGATCCTCAGATTTGATTCCGCCATTACACTAGCTCGTGGCCTCCGAAACTTCTCAAGCTCTTTTCCTGCTCAAAATGCAGCAATCCCTAACATCCCTTAGATCTTGTTTGCTGCTTGACAGGAAGACTATTATAATATGCCATATCTGGAGCTCAACACTAAGGACAGTCGTATACTTGAAGCTTCTCACTACCCCCAGAAGTCAGATATAAAAAAGGGTGAGGGTTGGTGGGTGGGGAGTTGAGGAAGAATGAAAATGAGAAGTTATGTACCTACCATAACGTTCCATGTTAGTTGTCTTCTTCTCGCCTTCTTTCTTGCTGGATGGGTTCGGAGCCAACCTTCGGTGCCGACTCGGCCTATATTAAAGCTCGAGAGCTATTTATACCGGCTCAAGGCTACCCTATATCCCATAATGCTAGGCGCTAACTACCCAGATCTCATTTGATAGCTGAAAACCATAGCAGTTTAGCTCTCCAACAACAGGAGGACAGGAACCTCACTAGAAAGTCACCTAGACCTATAGCTACCAGAAGGGATAGCCTAGGGGTCAAGCTGAGGCAAGAAGAAGATCCCCAGGGATCCTTTAGGCCTGTCCAGGCTAGGGGGGTGGGGGGTGGGACGCAAGAAAGAAGGCGAGAAGAAGACAACTAACATGGAACGTTATGGTAGGTACATAACTTCTCAATGTTAAGTTGTCAATCTCGCCTTCATTCTTGCTGGATGGGACCGCGTCCCTAGCACCTTCACCCTGGGTGGCTCATCGGAACAGACTCTTGGGAACGGTGGAACCAAAATTAGCCCGGCTTCTGGAGGCCATGTCTAATTTGTAATGAGAGATAAAGGTATGAGGAGAGGCCCAAGTGGCTGCCGCACAAATGGAATCTATTGGTAATCTAGCCTGAAAAGCTACTGAGGTGGCTAATGCTCTGGTTGAGTGAGCCCTGGACCTTGACGGTAGCTTTTGGCGTCTGAGCTGATAGATGAAAGTGATCACAGATACCAGCCATCTAGAAAGGGTTACTTTGGAAACTGGAAGGCCTTTCTTACCTGCTGCATAAGAAAGGAAGAGCTGCTCAGATTTCCTAGTTTGCTTGGTTCTATCCAAATAGTAACGGAGTTGACGATGAACGTCCAGAAAGTGCAGTTTTTTTTCTGCTCTGTTGGAGTAGTTGGGGAAGAAAACTGGAAGATCAGTAGTCTGGTTTAGGTTAACTTCAGAAGAAACCTTAGGTAAAAAGGACGGATTAGTCCTGAGGGACACTGTCTTTATGGTAAACTAGATAAGGTGGACGAATGCAAAGGGCCTGAAGTTCTGATACTCTTCTCGCAGATGTTATGGCGACCAGAAAGAGAGTTTTCCAAGATAGCAATTTCAGGGAGCAGGAAGCCGCAGGTTCAAAGGGGGAAGAATCAAGGAGGTTAGAACCAAATTTAAGTCCCACTGCAGTGGGGGGTCCCTGATTGGGGGCTTAAGCAAAAAGATACCTTTGAGAAAGGTTTTACAAAGCTTATGGGACATGATATTGGAGTCAGAAAAGCCTGCATGAAAGTTTGAAATAGCCGGTAACTGTACTCTGATGGTGGAGGAAGAAGACCCTGAGTGAAACAATTCGGCTAGGAAGTCTAGGACTGATTGGATAGGGGCAGTAAAAGGATCTATATTTCTAGCTCCTGCCCAGAAGGAAAAACGCTTCCACTTGCTGGCGTAAATCCTCCTGGTGGATGACTTTAAGGAAGCTATAAGTATGTCACGCACAGAATGGCAAATAAGGGGAAGCCTGGCTAGGGTTGGAATTGGAGCAACCAAGCTGTGAGGTTGAGAGGTTGGAGGGAGTGGTGCAGCTGTCCTGACTGATGGGTCAAAAGATCTGGCACTGGGTCCAGATGCCAGGGCTGCCCCAAGAGGTAACGATGCAGGAACGGGAACCATATCTGACGAGGCCAGTAAGGAGCAATGAGGATCATGGTGGCTCTCACGGCGGTAGCTTTCTGAATCAATTGAGTGATTAATGGAAAGGGGGGAAAGGCATACAGAAGTCCCCGGGGCCAATCGTGGACTAGAGCGTCTCTGGGGGGGTGGGAAGAGGGAAGAGAGTGAAGAAGTCGTGGCACTTGCTGTTTTGAGGTGTTGCAAAAAGGTCGCAGCAAGGTCAACCCCATTTCTGAAAAATTTCTTCCACTATTGTTTGTTTGAGAGACCACTCATGAGGCATGAGAATGGCTCTGCTCAACCTGTCCGCTATGATGTTGGACTTCCCGGGGATGTGCATTGCTATCAGAAACCGCTGAGAGGAGATCGCCCACTGCCAAAGTCTGAGAGCCTCTCGACACAAGGGATAGGACTTGATTCCGCCCTGCTTGTTGATGTACCACACTACGGACATATTGTCCGTCTGAACTGCAATAGTCCCGATGGGAAGAGAGTCCTGAAGGGCTTGCAACGCTAAAAGTACTGCTCTCATCTCCAAGACATTTATGTGTAGGTGGCACTCGAAAGGTTGCCATGTGCCCTGGACTGTCCTGCCCTGAAAATGCCCCCCCCCCCCCCCACCCGATCAGGGAGGCATCCATTGTCACCGTGGTGACAGGGGGAGAAGGAACAAATGGTCTGCCCTGAAGGACTTGAGGGGAGACTATCCACCAAGAAAGGTGTTTCTTGCAAGACAGGGTTATTAAAATGTTGTATGACATTGGAAGCTGTTGAAAGGACCACTGGGAAAAAAGCATCCATTGAAGGATCCGCATATGAAAGCGAGCTAGGGGAAGTAGAGTAATGGCTGCCGCCATGAGACCTAATACCTTCAGGACAAACTTGGCTTGTATTTTGTTGTTCTGAAGAAGGATGTGAACATGCCTGCGAATATCTAGAACTCCTTGTTCGGTCAGTTTTGCGGAAAGCCGGACTGTGTCCAAGGTGGCGCCTATGAAGGTAATAGACTGACAAGTCGACAAGGCAGACTTTTCGAAATTTATGGAGATACTAGCCCTTTGCAAGTATGAATGGTGTAATCTCTGGAGCAGAGAAGTTGATGCCTGGTGGTGGCAGTGAGGAGCCAGTTGTCTAGATATGGAAACACCTGGAATCCTTGACGTCTCAGATGAGCCGTAACCGCTGCCATGCATTTGGTGAACACTCGGGGGGCTGTAGTGAGACCATAGGGCAGGGCTCTGAACTGATAATGACTGGTTCCCAGCCGGAAGCGGAGAAACCTCCTGGAGCGCCTGTGCATCTTGATGTGGTAGTACGCATCCTGAAGGTCTACTGAGCACATCCAATCGTCCTGACCCAGAAAGGGTAGAATGGACTGTAGCGTGACCATCCGGAACTTCGTTCTTCTTACAGACCTGTTTAGTCTGCTGAGATCCAAAATGGGTCTCCAGTCCTGTCTTTTGGTACCAAAAAGAACTTGGAGTAGATTCCGGATCCTTGTTGGTCTGCTGGGACTGGCTGGATGGCTCTTTTTGCTAGCAGTTTTGATATTTCTAGTACTACTTGTTCCCTTAGACTTGGTGGAACGTCTGGAAGGGGTCCTTTTGGCTGAGTTGGGGTGTGGATAAATGGAATTTTGTAACCCTCGGATATGATCGACTGTACCCATTTGTCTTGGGTGAGTGAAAGCCAGGCTTCTGGGTACAGTGATAACCTTCCCCCGACTGCCTCCGAAGGCGGACAGTCGGGCAGTTTCTCAGGGATGCTGGAAGGGTTTGCCAGAAAGAGACTCTCTGCTACTCTGATTTTGCGGACCTCCTCTGCCTCTGGGGCGGCATCTGTTATTGTTCCCCCCCGCCTCTAGAGGGGAAGTGACCTCTTGCACCAGGCGCGACCTCTTGTGGTTTACGGAACCACATCTTCCCACCCTTCTGACCCTTAGGGTATGGTCTAGACGGGGTGGAAAAACAGACTCCCACGGCAGAGAGTGTCTTGCCTTCTTGCTCTCATCGGGTCAAAGTATCCTTCACCTGAGGTCCAAACAAAGCTGAACCGTCAAAGGGGGAGTTAGTGAAGGACGCCTTAAAGGGGTCTGCAAAGTTGCAAAGCCGCATCCAGGCGTGACGCCTTAAGGCCACGCCTGTGCCTGCAGCCCTACTCGCCCCATCGGCCGCATAGGAAATAAGCCGCATGGAGGAGTTGACAATGGAATTCAGGGTTGCCAGCTGGGAATTTATTTTGTCTTGAGACCCCGCAGCTGTTGGATCCTGTAAGACCTCACCCACTTCTTTGAGCATGTCTCTTTGAAGGCGGGTGAAGTGGCACAAATAATTCAGCGAACGCATGACAAAGGTTGCTGAAGAAAACATCCGCTTGCCGTACCTATCCATAGTCCTAGACTCCTTGTTAGGAGAATGGACAGGTACTGAAGGATCAGCCAGTTCCTTCTTAGTGGCTGCAGCCACCACCATGGCATCAACCGGGGCAACTTTGGCTAAAAACTGCTTGTCCGAAGGGGATGTTATAAATTTGGAAGGCCTCCGTGGGGTAGGTTCCATCGTGTCAGGGGTCGTCCACGCCTTCCGCACCACCACTTCCATGAGGGGGTCGAAAGGCGGAGACACCCAGGAGGTGGAAGGGCGAGAGCCAAAAGCCTCTAGGTAAACCGACTCATCCTTGGAAGGGTTAAGGGTAGACCAGTTCCCCCTCTGATTCAGGATTTCAAGGATGTCTGAAAAGGAGACATCCTCAGAGGGGAACTGTGGGGACCCTTCTGACTCATCCAAGTCAGTATCCGATGTGATGGACTCAGGGGAATCCACAAGCTTCCTCTTACATTTCCTCTTCCGAGGGGGTTCCCCTGACGGATCAGGGGAAACCTCGGAAGAGGAGGATATTCCCAATGGGGAAACCTGAGGTGTTGGATCTCTATGGTCAGGAATGAGAGGGTGGGTAGAGACCGCAGCAGGCACTACAGAGGGAGGAGCTGAGGGAGCCGACCGTGGAGCAGGCACAGGGGCCAGTACGCTCCTCATGACTTCGAAGGCGCCCCTATCAGGCAGGGTAGAAGGTTCCCGCTCTGAAGAGATAAGGACCCCTCCCGGCACCGAGAGGGACAGCTCCGAAGCCGATGTTGGGGCCGAACTTACCAGCGCCGAAGCTCCGAGAGGGAGAACGGGGTCGGACAAGAGTCCGATGCCACTCGCCCCCTCGGAGCTGACGAGGAAGTCCATTCGCCCGGATCCCTCCAAGGATGGGACCATGGAAGAGACCTGAGCCGAAATGTGAGGTATCGGCTCAGACGTGTCGACGGCCACGGCTCCCACAAGCTCCGGCTCTGAACTCAGAGGAAGAGTCGGAGGAGGAATCGAAGATGGGGTGGGGATAGCCACTGTCTGTTGAGAAGGGCTATGAAGCATTTGGGCTAGTGCCTGAGACTTAAGAAGTCTACTAACCACCCTCTCGAGGTCGTGGTCCGACAGCCTGGAAGACCTGGAGGAATGGGTTAGATGACTCCACTCCAAGAGTAAGGGAGACCTCGGAGCCGAGTGAACAGACTCCAAGGATGGAGATCTGGACCTTTTACGGCTGGCAGAAGGAGCCGACACCACTATCGGGACAGACTGAGTCCCGGAATCATCGGCCCCAGTTCGAGCCGATGATGAAGACTGTGTCTTGGAAACATCGGCTCCAGCCGGAGCCGATGAGACAGCAGTTCGACAACCACCAGTCGAAGGCTCTGAGCTCGGAGCCGACGGCTTAGATGGCTTCGAAGGTTTCCCCGACGAAGACTTGGTCGGGGAACCTTCAAACTTTAACAAGCCCCTCAATATCAACTTATTTCTGCATTCCTGCAGGACTCTTGGGCTGAACGCATGACAGACAGAACAAGAGTCCTGCAGGTGCAGTGGGCCAAGGCAATAAACACAAGAAGTGTGACCGTCTGTCAGTGACATTTTCTGACAGCACGAGTCACACTTCTTGAAGCCTGAGACCCTGGTGTCTTTTGACATCTTAAGAACAAAAAATTAAACACACACACACACACACACACACAGACACCCTATTAACAGTAAAGTCAGTCACACAAAAAAAATAAACTGACAAGGCAGAATAGGCCCAAAGGCCTAACCTTATAACTAAGGGAATTAAAAAAGGTCTTAAAAGGAATTAAAAAGGGACCAGAAGGGGGATTAGCTATGAATGGGAAGCTAATGGGATGGTCGCTAATAAAAACTAAGAAAAACCCAGACTAAAAGATAGCAATTTTTTGAATGAAAACTTCTAACCTGAAGAGCCGGTAATAAACGCACCTTGCAGCTGTAAGCGGCAAATGAGATCTGGGTAGTTAGTGCCTAGCATTATGGGATACAGGGTAGCCTCGAGCCGGTATAAATAGCTCTCGAGCTTTAGTATAGGCCGAGTTGGAGCCGAAGGTCGGCTCCGAACCCATCCAGCAAGAATGAAGGCGAGATTGACAACTTAACATTGAACAACACAGATAGAACATTATGGTGACTACATAACGTCTTTATCTGATGTTTTCAATTTTCATTCATTACTCAACTAATGAGACACAGTCCCTAGCTACCTAAAATCCTGGAAGGATTCTATGAAAGGATATTCCTGACTAAGGTTTAGCCAAAGGCGGCTCTTCCCCTCGAGACCTGATCTACTTTGTAATGAGTGATAAAAATATGAGAATTTGACCAAGTTGCAGCCGCACATATATCATCCATAGAGACTCTAGACTGGAACACAGAAGAAGTTGCCATAGATGTGGTTGAATGAGTTATTTAATATGTGCAAATAAAATAAATAGCTGATCTGTCTTTCTAATTTCTTTCGTTCTATGTAGGTAGAAATGTAATTTTCTACGGACATCCAGTAAATGCAGCATATATTCCACTTTATTTTCACATTTTGTAAAGAATACAAGCAAGTTAATGAATTGGTTGATGTTGGATTCTGACACCACCTTAGGAAGGAAAGAAGCATTAGTATGTAACGTGACTATCCTTATGAAAACTCAAATATGGAGGCTTAGAAGATAAAGCTTAAAATTCTGAAATTCTTCTAGTAGATATAACTGCAACTAGATAGTTTTCTAGGTCGGGAATTTAAGATCACATTTAGCTGCCGGTTCAAAGGGAAATTGAATTAAACTTGCAGTACCAAATTTAAATCCCATGGTGGAGTGGGGTCTTTATAAGGGGGTCTTAGTAGGAAAGTGGCTCTCAAAAAGGCTTTGCACAGCTTAGAGGAAGACAGTGAAGAATTTTGAAATTCAAAATGAAAGTTAGAAATTGCTGCGAGTTGGACTTTTATAGTTAATGAACTAGCACCTTCATTTAATAGATTTGCCAAAAATTCCAGAACCGATTGAACTGGAGCTAAGAAGGTGTCAGTTTGATTTTGCTGTGCCCAACAAATGTACCTTTTCCATTTACACCTATAGTTTCCTAGTAGAAGGTTTTTGGGAAGAATAAAAGTATGGAACGGGCAGGGGAGTAAAACATTGGTTGTCTGGCAATTAAAGCAATTGGATAAACCATGCTGTTAGTTTGAGGTTTTGGACATCCAGGTGGAACCATGCGTGTCGGGTGGGATAGAATATCTGGAGTTGGATCCAGAATCCAAAATGGCTAATGTAGGTGTGGCCAAAGGAAGGGAAAACAAATCTGTCGAGGCCAGTAAGGTGCAATGAGGATGACTTTGCTCTTCAACCAGGCTGCTTTCTGCAGGAATTTGGGAATTAGGGGAGTTGGAGGGTAAGCATACAGAAGACCTTGGGGGGGGGGGGGCAATCGAGGAGTTCAGCATCACTCTGCAAGTCCCCTGGTGGGGGATAAGGGCAAAAAATCTGCTGCACTTGTTTAGGGGAGAGGCAAAAAGACTGCAGCAAGTCTGGCTCCATTGACTGAAAATCATTTCCGTCACTTTGTTGTTGAGAGACCACTGGTGAGGTAGTAAAATGAACCTGCAAAGTTTGTCTGCTATCACGTTGGATTTCCCCAAAATATGCATTGCTATTAGAAAGCAGTATGAAGATATCACCCATTGCCACACTCAGAGGGCTCTTCAACACAGGGTATAAGATCTGGTTCCCCATTGTTTGTTGATGTACCAAACTACTGACATATTGTCTGTCTGGACTGCAACTGGTCCAACAGGGAGAAAATCTTGGAATGTCTGCAATGCCAAAAGCACCACTCATCTCCAAAACACTGATATGTAAGTTGGCCTCTTGAGGGCAAGTGCCTTGGACTGTTTTCCCTAGGAAATGCCCCCCCTCCACTTAATCTGGAAAGTGTCCATGGTCACTATGGCCTTGGGCTGATGGAGGACGAAAGGATGGCCTTTTAATAGCTGTTGCAATTGCATCCTCCATGAAAGGTATCTTTTGCATACTTGAGTTATTCTTATCTTTGCTGACATGGGTTGAGAAGACACTGACCAATGTATTGCTAGCGTCCACCGTAAAATTCTCATGTGGAATCTCGCTAAAGGAACTAAAACTATTGCCAGTGACATTGATCCCAGGGCTTGCAGAATCAATCTGGCTGAAATTCTGGTACTGCAAAATATTTTCCTGACCTGCATCCTTATCGTCTGTACTTTTGAAAGAGGAAGATAAACTATCATACATACCATGCTGAACACAGCCTCTATGAATTCTAATGTTTGGGTCAGTTGTAAGTGAGGCTGTCATAATTTATGGTTATTCCAAGATGAAAACAAGTCCGTAACACCTGATCAAGTGCTTCTATCAGTCAATGCCTGGTTGGGGTGGTAATGAGCCAGTTGCCTAGCTATGGAAAAACTCGGAATTCCTGCAGTCTGAGGTGAGCTGCTACTACTGCCATACATTTGGTTAACACCCTGGGAGCTGTGGTGAGGCCAAAGGGCAGTGCTCTGAACTGAAAGTGACTGGCTCCCAACTAGAAGTGTAAACGCCTTCTGGATTGTCTGCTCATTTTTATGTGACAGCATGCATCCTGAAGGTCTACTGAGCACATACTATCGTCCTTGCCCAGAAAAGGCAGAATGGACTTAACCATGACCACTTTGTGTGTTGAACTGACTTGTTCGATACACAGAGATCCAAAATTGGTCTCCAGTTCCCAGTTTTCTTTGGCAATAAAAAGAATCCTGAGGAAGTTATGGATTCTATTTGGTCTTGTGGGACCTCTTGGATAACTTTTTTATTACCGG
Organism: Protopterus annectens; assembly: GCF_019279795.1. Taxonomy (NCBI): domain Eukaryota; kingdom Metazoa; phylum Chordata; order Ceratodontiformes; family Protopteridae; genus Protopterus; species Protopterus annectens. Next base: position 295,604,420 of record NC_056747.1, read on the forward strand.
CTTTTGGATTTCTAGTGCTGCTGCTTTCCTCTGATTGGGTGGAACATTAGGAAATGTTCCTAACAATGGAGGAGATAAGGAAAAGGAATTATATAACCTCTGGAAATGATTCTCTGCGCCCAACTGTTTTCTGTTATATCTAGCCAGGCTCTGTAGTGCAGAGATAAACAACCATTGACTGCCTCCACTGGTGGCCAATCGGGCCTCCTTTCAGGAGCGCTGAAAGATTCTGTCGGAAAAGGAATCTCTAGTCCTCTGTTTTTGCGGGCCTCCTCTGCCATGAGGGAGTTGCTGTCCAATATACCTCCCCCCTGCTCCTCTAGGAGAACTATCTCCATGTGTGTCCTGGAGAGGACCCCAGGACTTCCTCAACTATATTTTTCGACCTCCAGTTGATTCCCAGAAAAGGCCCTTTGAGGGGTCAAAAAATGCACTCCCACTGCAGAGAGGGTCTTTCCACCTTTCTCACACCTGGAGTGTGTGTCCTTTTCTGTGGTGCTAAATAAAGAAGTGCGGTCAGAAGTAGCATTGATGAATGAGGACCTGAAGGGCTCCACAAAATCATACATTCACACCCAGGCATGCCTTCTGAGGGAAGTACCTGAACCCACGGCCCTTGCAGCTCTTTCTGCAGATAAGCCTCACAGACTAATTAACAATAGCTTGTAGGGTAAACAACTGAGAAACTATTGAAGACTGAACCTCAGCAGTTTCTGTTCCAGAAAGAGATTTTGATAGCTCTTTAATCAAATCTCTTTGAAGTCTCGGAAAATGTGCCAGATAATTCAGCAATGTGAGTACAAAAGTCACTGAAGCATAAACGTGCTCCTCACATATGTCAGTCACACTAGACTCTCTGTTAGGAGGATGAACAGCGGAATTTTGTTCAGCAAGTTCCTTTTTTGTAGCTGCCACCACGACCATAGCATCTACTGGCACCCCTTTATCCCAGAATTCCCTTCCTACTAGTCGAGCCAGAATTCAGTCTGTTTTTTTGGGTATTGGCACAAGCGAATCAGGTTCCTTCCACTCCCGCCTAGAGACCAAAACAATGAGCTCATTAGCGGGCGGAGTAACCCAGGAGGTAAAACAGCAAAATGTAACACCAGTCAAGACAGCGATGAATCCAATGGTATCAAGTAAATCAGTAAGGAAACAACAAAAAACACAAAGCTCAGTAAAAACACAGTTTATTCTGTTGCTAGTAAAACCTTTTGCCTACACAAGGCTTCTGAAGGCAATCTGTTTACATAGTAATAGTGAATCATTTAAATACCATCAGTTACAATCACATGATCAGTACAAGTCAAATGATAAAAAATTCACATGATAAAGGTAAAAATACATATAAAAGTTGAATGTATTAGAAATTAATATATATGTCTGGGTGTGTTTGTATGTATGTATGTATTAAAAATATCTAACAATTTTTATATATATATATATATATATATATATATATATATATATATATATATATATATATATGTATATATATATGTGTGTGTGTGTGTGTGTGTATATATATATTCCACTTCTGAATATCGAAATATTGAAATATCGAATTTCAGTATTTCGAGACCAGAATACCGAACAGCCACAAACACGAAAATGCAAAATACTGACAACTCAGAATAACAAAAAAAACAAAATAAAACTAAACATCCAACACCCCCCCCCAAATAAAGACAAACATAAGGAGAAAACTCAACATAAATAACACTAACACACATTTTTGTAGGGGGACAAGACCCCCCTGCACCCTCCACACCTGTGGTGCTTATATATAGTAACTCTGAGGTCACACTAACATGAAAACAGCAACACAACTACTTCTATGTGCCCTACACTCCCATTACACCCACACTTATACCCATGAGAAACACACACACTGCACATGTAAAACAATCACCACTCTCAGCACCTACACACACACACACACAAATTCTCACCTACCTACCCTAACCTACTCCTACATATTCCCAAAACACTACATAAAATCACACTCCTACACAAAACCCTGACATTCTACAAACTTACCTGGATCTCCAAACATAACGACACATCCACCAATATCTTCAACACCCAGAAATCACAAAATCTTAAAGTGACAGAGCACTACAAAAACAGAATGCACAATAACTACTGCGCATTCGGTAACATCAGATTCAACAATATGCAGTTTCGAACAACTGCACTTTTATCATTCTGGTCTCGAGATACTGAAATTCAATATTTCAGTATTTTGAGATTCAGAAGTGGACCTATATATATATATATATATATAGATATATATATATATATATATATATATATATATATATATATATCTGTATATACACACACACACACAAACACACACACATATATAAGTAATTTAAAACATTGAATTTAGATTTTCATATAAAAATCTTTAATTAACGGCTTTAAAGATATACTACCATTTAATCCAGCGGGTACATGTGCTCTCAGCCTAAGTATCCACAAAAAATTAATTCACCTCAGTGTTGTGCATTATATTTTCACCATGCAATGGTTCATAGAGTACCTGCAGTATACAAAATTTAAACTCATGTTCATAGGTAAGTACTAGGCTATTGGCCCTAGGGCCTATACAAGCCTAGCCAAAAAGGTACCCTGGCTTTTGCCACCCAAGAAAATTATTTTCCTGTGCGCCTGTCAAGCAGAACCACAGAAGTGATCCCCGGAGTGAGTTTCCTATTACTCATCCAATCATCAAGATTTTTCTTGAAGAGTGCTAATGAGGAGCTCTGTTCGACATAGATAGGTAGTCTGTTCCAGAGTATGGGATGCCTCTGGGACAGGAATCTATCCCTCCAGCATGTTCTGTTTATTGTGATGACAAGGTTCTGGTCCCTAGAGTGTATAGCTCGGAGGGATTGGGATTTCTTTAAGTGGAGCATGTCCAACTGCTCTGGGTTTGACATAGCTTTGTATGTTCGGCAGAGATCGCCTCTGAGTACGCAATATGCGACGGAGTAAAGCTGAAGTTTTTTGAGTCGGTCTGCGTAAGGCATCTGTTTGAGGCCAGTAATCCTCTTTGTGAGGTATTTTTGCGGCCTTTCCAATTGTTATAGATGTCTTGTGAGGTACATACCAAAAGGGGCGTTGTACTCTATAATGGGTCTAATGAGTGATGAGTAGAGGGGAACAATGACCTCTTTTTTTCTGGATGAGAAACCTTTTGTGATTAGGTGTGCCACATAGAAGGATTTCCTGACCACTGTGGCAATGTGATTATCAAAGGAGAGACTACTGTCCACCTGTGTCCCAAGGTCTCTTATCACACTTTCGGTGTTAAGTAGACCACTGCCTATGTGGTAGTTCATGGATATAGAGTTTTTACCAAAGGGGATGACAATGCACTTTTTGGCATTGAGCTTGATACCGTGGCTTTGACACCAGGCATCTGTCTTAGTGAGGCCCTTTTCTAGGATGTCTACAGCGTTAGGAGTTTCGATTATGGCTCCTAGTTTGCAATCATCTGCAAATTTAGTTTGCCAAAGACCTTCTGTGTTAGCCTGTACTTCAGAGAAGTAGATACCAAACAGGAGAGGATCCAGGATCGAACCCTGTGGTACTCCACTTGTCTGAAGTCTGATTTGGAGTCTGCTACTTTTCGCAGTGTGGGTTCTGTCAGTAAGCCAGTTGGCAACCCATCTTGTGACATAGGGATTTATACCTACTTTAGTGAGTTTATCTATAATTCCAGAGTGGGGGATGGTGTTGAATGCCTTGGCGAGATCTAGATAGGCTGTGTGAACCACCTTACCCTCATCTATGGCTTTGGTGACTGCTTCAAAGATGTCTATCAGGTTTAGAAGACATGATCTGCTTTTTACAAACCCGAACTGTGTGGGGTCCAGAGTTTGAAGATCTCCAATGTCTTTGTTTATGAGTTCCATGATGATATGTTCCATGGCCTTGCAGACCAGACTCGTCAGGCTAATGGGGCGGTAGTTCCCAGGGTCTGTTGTGGCCCCCCCCTTTGTGGAGTGGGATAACCGTCGCAGTGCGTCATTCAATGGGCACAGAGCCTTAGGTAAGGCTATGACTGAACATGGTACTTAGGTGGGGTGCCAGTTCATTCTGTAGTTCGTGTAGAAGGCAGCCTGGGATGTTGTCAGGGCCCATGAATGCTGTGTTCTTGGCTTTGGAGAGTGAGGTTTTTGCCGTGATTACAGGAACTTTGCATTCTTCCGGTATAAAGATGGGCCCTTTAGGGGGTGAGAGGGGGGTAAAGTTAACAATGAACCTATCTGCCAGGATGTTGGGAATATCAGTTGGTTCTGTATATTTAGTGTCATTGTGCTGTAATTCAGAGCAGACATGAGTGTTGCCATTGAGATTCTTGACATAGCTATAGAATGCTTTGTGGTTGTCTTTAGAATCAGTGGCAATTTTGTTTTCATAACTAGCTTTGGTGGATTTTATGAGGGATATCAGCTTCTTACTGAGGCTGACCAGGGAGTTCCTCCAATCGTGAGATCTTACTCTTTTTTGCAACAGTTTCTTTCTTCTATTGTAGAGTTTGTTTATGGCAGATGACCACCAGATTGGCTTCCTTTTTTTGGAGGATAGCATCTTGGTTCTGTTAGGGATAGCACGATCCATGCACTCGTGTAAATGCTTATAAACTGCATTTGTGTAGGATTCAACAGTCATACCTCTATTGTCCATCTGCATGGGCATCGTGAAGTTTGCCACTTCTGTCTTAAGAAGCGTGAAATTGGCTTTGGAGAAATTTTTTACGGTTGTTTTCCTAATGGGGAGTGGGAGCGGGATGTGGATGTCTAGGGTGATTAGCTTGTGGTCGGATCTGACCAACGAAGAGCTGACCTCTGGTGTGGAACACCGGTCGCCCATGTTGGTGATGACCAGGTCTAGGATATTGCTGCCCCTGGTGGGGGTGTGGATAAGTTGATCTAAGGCGTTGGAATTGATTTCCAGAAAACATTGAGCTAAAGAGTTGGTACACGAGTAGTTTTCCCAGTTAATGGTGGGGTAGTTGAAATCACCCATTGTTAGGGTGTTGGGTTGTACCTTAATATTTTCCAGTGTATCAAGAAAAGAGGAGTAGGAATCCTGGGGCATGGTGGGGGATCTGTAGCAAGCTACAATCTGGATTGCGGTTTTGTCCAGAGTTAGTTGAACCTGGATAATCTCGGATGCATTATGCTGAGCAACTAGCTTGGAAGTGTGGATATCCTTAATGAATATGGACACGCCTCCACCTTTAGTGTTTCAGTCCGGGTTTGGTGGCCGAAAGGTGTGGTATGAATTATAGCCTGGTAATGCAGGGGTGCTCTCTGGAGCTTTGAACCAGGTCTCTGTCACTGCATAGATGTCGGTGTTCTCCATTTTAAGGAGTGCCTCGAGTGAGTGCATTTTGAGGTTTAGACTTCTAGCATTAAGTAGCATTACCATCAGATTTTGCTTGCTTGCTTGTACCTGTTACGGTGGTGAATTTGTCATTTGAACCTTGCCTAAAATCGGCACTATAGGGGTGGCAAGAGCCTTTGCCAGTATCCGGAATCCCAAGGGCAACAGGTGCAGGCCATCTCCAGCAAAGCAGCGTGATCTGTCGATCATGTCATCCCAGGCAGACAGATACTGGATTCCCTTAGAATGACACCAGAAGCTTAGACAATTGTTAAAGTTAACCATTTTATCCTTGTACTGAGGTATCATTCTGGGTGATGGCAGGATGCTACTCAGGGCTAGGGTCATACCTGCCTGGGCTACAAGATCGGAGAGCTCTTCCATGTCTCTTTTCATGTAGTCCAGGGAGGTATGTCTCAAGTCATTCACACCAACATGGACAATGACATAGTCATATTTGTACTTGTGGAGTTACCTGAGTGCATGCATTATGTGGCGGATCCTGGCACCTGACAGGAACTTTCTCCTTGTTTAGCCTGGTGAGTGGAACATCAGTGTGCCTGACTATAGAGTCACCTATGACTAGAGTGTTGGGTACATTATGCCTTATTGAGTGGCACACTGAGTATGTGGGCTATGTGTCATTTGGGTTGTGTTGGAGGGTGGAGGTTGCTTGCATTTCTGCTTTGGAGGTCTCGGTTGTTTGGGCAGAATTTTACCGAGAGCCTCCACGAATGTAGGTGTGTGTTTTGTGCTTGTGTGTGTGTGTTTTGGTGGTGTAGGTTTTGAGGGACTATGTGATGAGTGTGGTGCAGTGCAACTGTTTACCTTCTCCTCTTGACTGTCTAGTCCAGTCATTCGGTGAAGAGAGCTTTGCTTCCAGTTTGGCTATATAAGTGCATCTCTTACAGGTCGTAGTGTTGGGTGGTAGAAGGAGAGGGTTGTCTGTGTACATGAGGCGACTGCTGCATTGTCCCAAGATGCCCAGATTCATCAAGTAGACAGGAAAAAACACCGGGAGCTGACCTTTAGACATGCCTGTATAGGTGCTTATTTATTAAATACTAAAAACTGTTTTCCTCTAGACAAGTGAGGAAAGTTGAGTGCTGTAGTAATTTGTAGCTTATTTAGTGCTTGCAACGAGTTCTGAACAAGTGCTGAGCTCAAAGAAACAGATTTGAGTGCTAAAACTAAAAAGCTGGCTACTTGCAAGGGAAAATCTGAAGAACAGACTTTATGGCGCCAGAAATAGTATAACCCTAGTTAAGTGGGGGCTCAAGAGCTCACACAGCAAATCTGTATCTGGACAAGACCTGTCACAGGAAAGGGGGGAAGCAAGCTTAGAATTTTTTTTTTTTTCAGTAAAATTTTTTTTTTTCAGTAAAGTGGAAATGGAGAAAGCTGGAACAGAAGTTAATTCAAAGTTAAGAATCTGAGTGGGTTGGCCTACAACAAATGTTCTCTATTAGATTGAATGAACTAATGACACTAGACTGGGAGGAGTGTCACAGATCAAATATACAGTATGGGCGGGCAACTGCAAAGCCAGTATTTATAAGAACACCACAACAGTAGGGAGGGTGAGTGGGAAAAATTACAGTTCCTAGCTGTTGCCACTAAATGAAAGTTTTAAACAGATCAAGGAGCAAGCAGACTCTAGACTCTAGAGAATGCTTTTAACTGTAAACAGACAATTATAGTAATGCACACTATTACAGTTCCTAGCTGTAGAACACAGAAACCTCAAAAAATCAAAAATGCACAGAAAAGCTCGGATAGAGCACTCACAAAGAGAAAATATAAGTCTCAGTATGCAAAAGCAGTTTACAATTTAGTAATTAAATAAAAATGAAATTATAGTAATGTGCACTATTACAGTTCCTAGCTGTAGCCACTAAATGAAAGTTTTAAAACAGATCAAGGCGCAAAAGCAGACTCTAGAGAATGCTTTTAACTGTAAACAGACAATTATAGTAATGCACATATTACAGTTCCTAGCTGTAGAACACAGAAACCTCAAAAAATCAAAAATGCAAAGAAAAGCTCAGATGGAGCACTCACAAACAGAAAATACAACTCTCAGTATGAAAAAGCAGTTTACAGTTAAGTAATTCAGTAAACATGCAATTAGAGTAATGAAACAGTATCTAGCAATGAAAAATACAGTTAAAACAGTATAAAACAGTACATAAATGCAGCGAAACAATATAAAAGCTTTATAACACTGCAAAATGTAGAAGATCAACTGTATAGCACAATTATAAGCATTTCAGAAGTGCAGTTCAGTGAAATAAGTGTAAGAAATAACTTATCCTGCTCTTGGAATCTTAAGGAATTTCTGCTTAGTTTCAGTAATGAAATACAATCCACAGCCTGATCAATGCAGGCCCTTATCTACTTTATGTCTGTAGAGTGCATTAGTAATGACTTGCCTCAATCTCAGAGAGATGGCTGCCAATATGCTGTTTAAGTTTTTGGTTAGTTTTGCCCGCATAGTATGACTCGCAGTGTTCACACAAAGATAAACTATATTTTTTGTGTCGCAATTCCCTGATGGGTAATCCAATCGCTAACACCTATGCTAATATTGTCATGTACATATTGGGGGGGGGGGGGGGGGATTTATATTGTCTTCAGAGAACCCTTTTATTGACAACACTATTTTACTGTCGCTTCATGGACGATTTGCTCTTTATATAGAAGAGCAGTGTTGAAATGTTTACTGAATGTTTCTGTTATGTTTCAAACACACTTGATTTTCCTAAGTTTAAACAAAACTGTGCCCTTAAAAGCATTGCCTTTCCTGATATTACTATGCATAAAAACCATGATGGCACCCTTGCTACCACACTGTATAAGAAACCAGTTAAACATAACTCATACTTACATAGGAGTAGTATGCATCTGCACTTTATGTTCAATAATGTTGTAAAGAATCAAATTATGAGATTGGCAAGACTCAGTACATCTGACCTAGTTATGAACAGTCAGTTGAATAGTACGGCCACTGACTTAGGAACAGGGGTATGCTACCTAAACTGTAGAGGATATATGTGATGAGGTTAGACAATTCCGTTCAATTTTAGCTAGACCTATTATTTCTACCACCTACGATAGGACTGATAAAACTTGAATGCTTGTTCCAAGACATTAAGATGCATGCTAACATATAACATGAACACAAATTGTTAAACGTATTATTGCTAAACACTTGCATATTTTACAAGATGTAACTGAGTTACAATCCATAGTGTCTAACAAACCATCTTTTGGATATAAGAGATGCCATAAATTGAAGTAGTTACTTTGTTATAAAGTACAACCTAAGACTACAATGCACCTCAAGACTACTAGAAAGAGCACTTTTAGATGTGGGAAATGTGTGTATTGTAAGTATATCTACACGAATAAGACATTTGTACATCCTATTAATGGCCAACAGTTTGAGTTAAGGGCATCAGGGAACTGTGCCACAAAAAATATAGTTTATCTAGGTTTGTGTGAACACTGCAAGTCATACTATGTGGGCAACACTAACCAAAAACTTAAACAGTGTATTGGCAGCCATCTCTCTGAGATTAAGAGGCAACTAATTACTAATGCTCTATACAAACATAAAGCAGATAAGGGCCATAAACATGAGTTTAAATTTTGTATATTGCAGGTACTCTATGAACCATTACATGGTGGAAATATAATACACAACGCTAAACTGAATAAATTTTTGTGGCTACTTAGGTTGAGAGCACATGTATCCCCTGGATTAAGTGGTAGTATTTCTCTAAAACTGTTACTTAAAAGATTTTCATATGAAAGTCTAAATTTAATGTTTTTAAAGTACTTAGACACGTACTTTTATATAATTGTTATATATTTTTAATACATACACAAACACACACTTTATATATATATATATATATATATACACACACACACATTTCTAATACATTCAACTTTTATATGTATTTCTACCTTTTAATTTTATCATGTAACTTTTTTATCATTTGACTTGGTATACTGATGGTATTTAAATGACTCACTATCTCTGTGTAAATAGACTGCCTGAAGAAGCCCTGTGTAGGCAAAAGTGTTTACTCACAATGGAATAAACAATGTGTTTACTGAGCTTTGTGTGTTCCTCATTGGTTTTTGTTTCCCTAACCCTGGCGGTAGACAGGCCAGCTCCAAAGGCCTCCAAAAATGCTGATTACTCTGGAGAAGGTTCTAGGGAAGACCAACCACCCTTCTGCTTAAGGATCCTAAAAATGTCTCCAAATGAGAAGTCATTGGGTGGTGATTTTGGGGACCCCTCTCCTTCTTTGACATCAGTATCCTCAGTGACTGACTTTTGAGGAGAGTCCAAGTGCCTCCTTTTGCACTTCCTCTTCCTAGGGACTTCCTCAGTGGGATGATCCGATGAAGTATCAGAAGAGATCAGGATACCCTGCTGGGTAGTCTGGAAATTTTGAGCTGGTTATTCTTGTGCGGTAGAATGTTGAGGCTCACCGTACAAAGTCATCTGAGAAGTACAGGGTGGACCCAAGGGGGTCAGACTCAAATTCTGCATGAGAGAGAACACTTTCTTCACAACCTCAAAGGCAGATCACTCCAGAGAGAAGGAAGACAATAGAGCCAAAAAAAGCAAGTCTCTGGCCCATCATCTCCCTCTTTTTCAAAAACAATCCACCTCAGGCAGAAGTTGGAGCCAAGCTGTCCAGTGCCAAGGCTCTGAGAGAAAGAGATAGCTCCAAAAACCTCAGAGTCGACTCCAACCTACCTGACCCAACAGGGATGCTTCGGCTCTGAAGGTCATCTGGCTCCAAGAAATTCAAAGCAGGTGCAATCAGAGCGGCATTCAGATCCAAAGAAAGCACTTTCTTTGGATCCAAACCAGATGGACCCAGAAGGCTCAGATCCAAGGACTCTAAAGCAACAGGCAGGATTAGAGAAGGAGCTGTAATGAGTGGAGTAGTTGACAATCGGGCTTCCTGACCCAAATGGGTAGGAACCTTGAGAACTCCCATCTGAATTTGTGCCTTGAGGAATTTACTCATCATTCACTCCACATCTGCTTCAGTGAGACTCCTAGAAGAATGAGAAGATGCCACTGATGGAGATTTAGAGAGCCTTTCCAAAAAAGGGGAAGACAGTTTGGATGGAACTTGGTCCAGAAGGGGGAGTATGTGGTCCTGGGTAGAGGTTTTGGATCCTAGACAGTAGGATCTACTGTAGATTTGGTCAGATTCGAAAAAGGTCGGTCTTAACAAGTTTCGGATCCAATTTCTGTACTTTTTTTTTGGAGGTTTCAACAAAGAAGAGGCAAATACTCTGAAGCTTTAGACCTCCTCAATGGGTCTTTAGCTTTCTGTTTGGGTGACTGAGCCCCAATGAGGCTTCAGAAAAAGAGGTGGACCGCAAACCCTTTAATATTAACTTATTTCTCATGTCAGCAGGAGAAAGAGGGTTAAACTTATTGCAAATACTGCAATCTATATTTAAATGATCTGGGCCCAAGCAATATACACAAACAGAATGGGCCTCAGAGAGAGGCAGTTTGTCCCCACACTTCTCACATTTCTTGAATTCTGAAGGACCTTTTTCAGACATCTTGTCAAATAGATATCAAACCAAAAAATACAGCAATAACTTTTTTTAAAAAATAAAAAGTAAAAGGACAGAGAAGTAAAGTACCACCAATGCTACTGAAAAAAATTACACCAGTTGTAATAGAAAGAAAAAGGTAATTATACAAACAATGGTAAATTTACAAAATACACAAATTGTATACGGACTGGGAAGGAAAACTAGGCCTACCAACAATGGTAGGTAGAAATTTACACTGAGTCTACGTAAGGAGTTTAGTAATACAGAGACAAAGAAAAAGGTAAATATCTAACAAATAAACTTAAAAGAAAAAATACATTAGAAAAATGTATCTCCCACTCTATGACTTGAGAGCTGAAGGCAGCCATGTCTAGATGTGAAAGCAGCAAATGAGATCTGAGGGATGTTAGGGATTGGCGTGTTATGAGTAGTGTAGGAGCTTGAGAGTTTTTGGAGGCCATGAGCTAGTGTAATGGCTGAGTCAGATCTGAGGATCGGATCTGAACTCATTAGTTGAAGAAAGAATGAAAATTGACATCAGATCATCTGTTTCAAGTTTTGCCATGTTCTCAGAAACATCAGTAGAGCTATATGACTGGATGGATGAAGTTTTATCTCATCTATGCATATCTCATGAATAATCTACATAAGCATAAGGGACTTAGCAACCAAGGCTACGAAACTACTGGCCTCCTGCAAGGCACTCTTCCAAAGGATGAAGACCCTAGAATTCCCAGCAACTTATTAGCAAAAGTTGCTAAGGATGTAGCTTCCTGTAATTTGCTCATAAGAAAATGAGAACCCTAGCTATTTAAACAGCTCAGAAACAGATGTCTGAGACAGACCAGAAATGGAAATATCTCATACCATTTTGTGCCTGAAAGCTGCAGGATCCATGAAAGAAGGATTCAAGAAACAAACAAAGAAAAAGAAATGTGTCTTAACCTTAAGCACACACTGCCTGAAACAGTAGTAGATGATGAAGCAGATAAGTAGCTACAGAATGACTACACACCTGCAATGTATGCAGTGAGGCAAGGAAGCATAATGGTGACTAGTCATGTGATGTATTCCTATTGGAAGACATGGGTACAAGGGTTCACTTTTGGGTATTACCAATGCCTCCAGGGAGTATGTCTGACAGTGAAGTAATTTCAGAAACTACACTTCCTAAATTTTTAAGCAGTTATTAAAAGAACACCCAACGGAGCCAAATAAGTGCAAGTGTTTTCACAAGCTTGTCTAAAACAAAGTCCATGACACTCTGCCATTCAATGCGTCCAAATGTGTTACCTTAACCATTTAATATATAACTGGCCTATGAGTGGAGGGCTATATAATGATCTTTAGACATATGTATATACTTGCATGCTGGTATCACTCAAATGTTATATAACAATTACATATACACAGCTTACTCTTGCAGTTATCTTTCTAGTTGTTTCATATAAATATTACTATTTCAACTAGAATACATTCTGTTCTATTACTTTATTGACCTGTATTACTCTTGGTAAGATTTGTGTAATACAGCAAAAATCATTGTATATAATTCTCATAAACTGCATTGTTCTGTTTGCTTTTTCTGCTATTACACTGTATGTCTTATTACAAAATCAATGTATTTAATTCTTGTAAATTGTATGACTTTTATTGTTCTTGTGATCAGGCACCTCGTGGCTAATTTAGTGCCTGAAAAAGGGTCCACTGAACAGTCTACTTAGCAAGCAATAATGCCCGACAGGGTGTGTGTTACTGTGTAATTAATGCCCGCCAAGGGGTGTTATGAGGCCCAAAGCCGCAGGCAAAGGGCCTCTACACCCCTGGAAGGGCGTTAATTACACATTAACACACACCCTGGAAGGCATTATTGTGCTTAGAGAATGGGCTCGCTGTAAAATTGTTGTGTTTTACTTACATGTATGTATACACACACACACACACACACACATATATATATATATATATATATATATATATACACATTTTATTGCTATATAGTTTTTAGTATATTTTTCATGTAAAATGGTTCTCCTGCCTAATGTTTTAAACTTGCTGTACTATATGTTAATGGTGTTGGAGGATGCATTTTACAGCCAAAATGTAACTTTTAAAAAGTAACCAGGTTATTACTTTACTTTTTGGTCCCTTACTCCTAAATCGTTTGGTTGGCAGTCACTGGAGATTGAAATTAGTAAATAATGACATACATTTGAGCTTTAGACTTTTTTCCTTCAGAAAATTCATGCTAACTTATATCTTTTACTTTAGCAGCTTTGTAATTTTATAAAAGCAATAATTAAGATTCTATTTTAGAGCCTTTGCTCAACAAAGATTTCTTCAGCTGAAAGGTGCAGAGGTTTGTAAACTTCTTTACTGCTGCTGCTGCCAGTACTCATCTCACACACTCATCTCACACAGACACACACACACCTCACACAAACACTGCACCATTCACTCACACACACAGACAGCAACATAAACACACATACACACCATCATCTCACTCTCTTGCACTTTCATACACGCATACACTCTTTCTCTGTCTCTCTCTCACACACACACACACACACACACACACACACACACACACACACACACACACACACACACTTTTTATTTTACACTTGCTAAACAACAGAAGCACTGTTTAGCCAGTGTAAAATACTAGCGTAACCAATCTCTTATTCACACTCATACACTCGTACACTTTCACACACTAACACATACATACATTTGTATTTTATTTTACACTCGCTAAACAGCAAAAGCGCTGCTTAGCGAGCGTAAAACAGTAGCTCAACCAATCTCTCTCATACTCACACATGCGTACACTTTCACACACAAACACATATACACAGTTTTTTTTTTTTACTTTACTTTTATTTTATTTTACACTTGCTAAACAGCAGAAATGCTGCTTAGCGAGCGTAAAATAATGGAGGCCTTTCCGTTTTGTCAGTCCAAGATCCACGATGGCTTGATATGCTGCCGTGAAGCGTGGCGGACATGTTTTTCAGCGGGCATTACTTGTACATTAATACCCTACTGGAGAATGCTCATTCTCCAATCAGGGTACTGATGTACAGTAAGCCGATTCTCTAAACTGATTTAACACATGGGAAGTAATAAAGTGCTGCTGGACATCTACCATCATGAAGTAAAGTAATATGTCCAGAAGGGGTCTATATTAGGTAATCGAACGTTTGAAAGTTCAACTGTCATATGGTCGACACCATATGATCGAACTTTCAAAAGTTCAAATATCTAATTAAAAAAAAAAAAATAAAATACACAAAACACCTACACAAATGCTCTAAGCAGGGGGCAAGCCCTCCCACCCCCACTCTTTAAATATACCAACTCCGAGATCACACTACAGTGCAGAAAAGGGAAATCCTCCCATTCCATGCTGTATGGAGATCTCCGTTACAACGTTCAAACATTCAAAAATTCGATCATATGGTGACAACCATATGAGACTCAAAATTTTGAATGTTCGAACATTCAATGTAGACCTGTCCAGAAGTATGTAAGGATGCTGCTTATTGGTGTTGCAATTAGCATAACATAATTATACCTTAAGGTAATATACTACTCTGACACCTATTACCAGGTATAATATGACAGTAATTTTACATGTGTAACAAACATACTGCCTCACTGTCATTCATGTACTAGTGCTCTGTTAACCTTCCTCTGGCAGTCTACCAAAGCTCAGTCCTTCCCACTGCCTGCCTGCCTCTCTGTGGGTGTGATGGACTAATCACCTGGCAGTACAGGGAATGTCTTACAGACCCACAGACAGGACCCTTTCATTTTTCTAGGGTCCAACTGGAACAAAAGATGAAAAATAGGAAAGATATTTTTTTCAGATGTTACAGCTAGTGAGTATGACAAAATGAAAGTGGAGTTTAAAAATAGGGTGGAAATAAGATAAGAGAGAGATGCTTAATAACAATCAAGAATTATTTAGAGGGGCTGACAAAGGTTTTAAATATTGCAGAATAAGGGGGAATCTCGGAACAAGAGGCGGCACATTTTTTTTTCTTTTATAACAACTCCAGAGCACAAAATCTCTTAGCACGATGAGTTAGGCAACATAAAGTAGAAAGGGTTGTTGGCAGACTTAGGGAGCAGAAAAATAACCAGATTCTCTAGAAGTATTAGTGATATTTTGGAACTTTTATGAAAATTTATATGAAGCAGAGAAATTTGGAAGTTGGGAAAAGTCATAAATATTTGTGAAAGACTTAAATGAGGCTCAGCAATTATTAGTTAAGACTTCCAAAATGGCTGCACACTGATCAGAATTATAACATCAGCTGTCCCCACGTGAAAATAAAAACTGAGAAAAAGGAGTGCCATTGACATGTTTTTTTGGTAATATTTACTTACTGGCCAGTAAATACATTGCCTGGATACCAGCAAAGAAGTTTGGAAAACATGAAAGAAAATCAATCAGTAAATGTGAAGAGAAAACACTGTCTGGGAAGGATTCTGCGGCTGATATGCAAAAAGTAGTTCAAGCTTTAGCTTTGGTTCAAGAGATGGCTTTCAGTAACTTGGAGGAAAAATAAATCAGATGTATTTGGAGGTGATTCAAGTAAATGAAACACTGAAGGAATATATCAATTCAAACAAAAGGCTGGAAGAAAAATAGTAGAAGCTTTAACAGGCCATTCAGGTGAATTGATAAAACTGCAAAACTCGGAGGATGATATGAAAAAAAGGCTGGATGAACATGAGGTTTCTCAAGATGAACCATTTAAAAATATAATAGAGTAAGAAGAAAGAGCATGCAGAGAAAACCTGAGATTTTCTGCTTTACCAGAGAAACTGGAAGGAAAAGAATATATTAATTTTATGAGAGAACAAATAAGCAACTGGACTGGTGTTCCATAACAGAATTTGTTAATAGAAAAGGTACATCGAATGTGTGCTGCAAACCCGGCCATGAGAAAGCAGCCAAGACATAATTGGTTTACTCCATCGCATATCGCCAACTCGGAGGCGATCTCTGCCTAACATACACAAAGCTATGTCAAACCCAGTACTATTGGATATGCTCCACTTAAAGAAATCCCAATCCCTCTGAGCTACACGCTCTAGGGACCTAAACCTTGTCACCACAATAAACAGAACATGCTGGAGGGATAGATTCCTGTCCCAGAGACTTCCTATACTCTGGAACAAACTACCTATCTATATCAAACAAAGCTCCTCATTAGCACTCTTCAAGAAAAATTTTGATGACTGGATGGGAAATAGGAAATTCACCCTGGGGATCACTTCTGTGTCTCTGCTCGACAGAGGCACAGAAAAATAATTTTCTTTGGTGCCGAAAGCCAGGGGACCTTTTTGGCTACGCTTATATAGGTCTTAGGGCCAATAGCCTAGTACCTACTTATGAATCTATGGATCTTTACTAATGTATATATCAGCAGAAAGAGTTGATCCTGACAAAACTGTGGCAGAAGGGTGAAATTTTAAAAATTGGAGAAAGTGTTTATAGAACATGATTATTCACTGTACACCAGGCAGAAGAGAAGCAAATGCATCCCAGTAGTCAGGGAATGTTGAGATGCAGGTTTGATATTTAAGCCGCTGTATCCAGCTGTCTTTAAAGTGTTTTTTTCCTGGAGGATCACATTCATTGTTTGATGCAAAACAGGCCAAGGAGGAAATGGTTTATCCAACAAACAGTGAGTCAGCAAGCAGAAGGAGACTCTTGCTTCTCATTCTTCAGATGACAGGGTTCATAAGGAGACTTTGCCAGTGAAATCTTTTCCAGTGTTCCAATGGAAAATGCTTGTCAGACAGAAAAAAGCAACAGGAGTTGACTAGAAGAATCAGCAGTACCTTGGACTTGAAACAGAGTCTGGTGTTGGGAGCTTGATATTATCAGGAAGCCCAGCAACTCTGAGTTTAGTGAATAAATGGAAGACTATAAAGCATCTTATTAAATTGTGGAATATGGTTGTTGACGAAAAAGTGGCTGAAAAACCCTGGACATTTGTTGACTTTGTTAATCTTTTCTGGGTGGAGTGTAAAGCATTTATGTTTAGAAGGACACTATAAAAAGGGGCAACTAACTTAAGTAAAACAGTTTTATTCTTAGTATATGTATAGAACATTTCTTGATAAACTGCATGTTATGTCCAGCAATTGTTTTGTATAGTCATTGGTATTTGTTGGAGGAGTCTGTTCAGCGAGTGTATGTGTTAAAGATATTAACGTACTTTTTTGGTTGGAAGAAATATAGGTTTTCCAGTATAACAAGAAAAAAGGCTGGAGAAAAGCAAGTTTAATGTTTATATGCTATGATCTTGGGCTGCTGGTGTTGAGTATAAAAGTGCACTGATCATATTTAGAATTAGAATATTTTCTTTCTTTATTGTACAAGGGTGAATGTCTAGATTACTACATTTGATTTAAGCTGTAAACAGGTGTTTTTGTAGACCTGTAGGCTTTAAAAATAAGAAAAAATTATGAAAGTCGTTGAAATGCTATATTTTTCACAACTGCAACGATAATTAGCTTGTTTTCCACTGGCATATGTTCAGTGGTGTCGAGATGTCTGCAGCTGAGGACTGTTTTATATTGTTTTCTGCATGAAATATACACACTCATTGCTGAGTAAATTTCCATGGCGACAAACTGTTTACAGCTGCAAGCAGGTAATCTTGAAATCTGAGTACTGTTTGCTGTGGAGACCAAAACTTTATAGGTACAGTGGCAAGCAGTTCAATGGAAAAAATAAGTTTGAAATTATGGGAAGTGAATAAGAGGTAACAGTCTTCCTAGCAGACTTTAATACTTTAATGCAGTTAATAGAACAGTGTGCAGTTTAGTTTTATTTAAAGCCAGCCAGTGCACATTTTCTTGGGGATGAAAGTTAATGTTTCTTTAAAGCATATAAGCTGTTTTTCATATCTGGGTGGTGAAGAGAAATAAAAGAACAGACAGTAGTCAGTATACTTCGTTTTAGGTTAGATAATGCCTGTAGGTACAATTTTCAATCTGGGGCAGTTGTTCCATTCTGTAGGTTTAAATTTCATGTGTTGAAGATGTATCTAGTTGTGTGTTCATTTCAAGTTAATATGGGGTGGAGGTGTTTTTTGTATTAAACAAACTGTCTTGAAAATGTGACCATTTCAAATGGAGGTAAGAAACAACTGTACAAAAGATCAGCCTGCCAAAAATTAGTATATACACGTAACACAAAAGCAGGAAATACACGTTCAAAAAAAACTATGATGTGTAATAGGTGGAAATGACAACCTTTTGTCATGATTGCTATGTTGTCCGTATTATCCTGGAATGTGAATGGCCTTACAGGTGTAGAAAAAAAAGGAAAGCACATTGGATTATGTTAAGTAATGCAGAGTGCAAATAGCAATGTTGTAGGAGACACATTTAGAAAGAAATGTGTGTGAATTTGAGAGGATTTTGGAATGGATATTCAGCAAAATGTCAGGAAGAGAGGAAGAGAGGAAAAGGTAAGTAATTATACTAATTGCTAGAGGGGCTTCAATAGTGACAGATAAGGAAAAACAGACAAAAAATGGCATATTTATGTATTGCAGAATAAGGGGAATCTCACAGAACAAGACGAGGAGCAAATGCAGACTGCTATACAGAAAATAAGGGAGTATCCAGATTATGCATGCATTTAGAATGAGTGCAGTTAAGCAAGCATTTTTGATTACTCCAGAGCACAGAAACTTTTAACACATGACTTGGGCAACAGAATGTTGAAAAGGTTGTCGTGACACTTGGGGAAACCTTTAACAAGAAAAATACCAGAGATCCTGTAGAGGTTTTTGACATATTCCAGAAATTTTATGTAAATTTTTGTATAAAGCAGAGATGTGGAAATTAAGAAATTAGAAATATTTATGATTTAATTATTCCAAGGTTAGAGGCAGATGAAGTTCAGCCACTAACAGTTAATTGATTTTTATCTCACTTCCTATCTTATGTATAATAAAGCTTCAGGAAAGCCTCCAGAAATGGATGGTATGCAAGTGGAAGTTTGGAAATTGGAGGGAAAAATGTGATAAAGATCAGGGATACTTAAATTAACATTAACTTAAAAGAAGAGGAAACACCACCGTCTTGGAATAAAGCTGTGGTGGCTGTGTTGTGTAATGATGGCAAAGACCCTTCAAACCAAGCTTCATATAGGCCTATTTCAATTTTAAACCAGTAATAAAGTGTTTATGTTCAATTTTAAACCACAGTTATAAAGTGTTTCTGTCTATACTAGCTTAAAGAATGGCAAAGGTGTTGCCAAAATTGATAGATGTGGATCAGTCTGGTTTTGTGGAGGGGAAGCAGAGATTTGAGAACATTAATAGAATAATGTTGATTCAAAGGGAAAGCAGAATGTAAGAAAATGCCTCTCCAGGGTACTGTTTGACTAGGCTTATATAGGCCCTAGGGCCAATAGCCTAGTACCTACCTATGAACAAGCTTTGTGAACACCTACTGTCCCAAACCAAAAACCACACACATAGATAACATTAAAGGCCACTAAGCATAACTCAACTACTACAACACCAAACTATGTACATCCAAAAAGGCAGATGAGTAGGTATTGCCAAGTAAGGCAGAGCGTTCTATGAACATCTATTGTTACATTTAAGTAGAACTGTACTATGTTCAACAAACATGCTGCCTTACCGGCATTCAGGTATTTTCCCAAAGATTACCCGACCAGGAAGAAGGAAGGATAAGGGTCCAGGAGCCCCTGGAAGATGATCCTATTGAAGCCTGTTCTGGATCTAGAAAAGGCACTCAACTTGTAGTCCTTCAAAAAGGTATGTACCACGGACCAAGTTGCTACTCCTAGAATACATCTAGAGTCCATTCTTTTCTAATACACTACTGAAGAGTAAAAGGTACTGGCGGAATCCACCTCTGCCATGATTGGATTTGCCTTGCCATGAAGGGTGTAACAAAAAACAATAACAGAGGACAGCCAACAAGTAATGGTTTGTTTAAAAACAGATTGACCTTCTTTGCCCCTGTGAAGGAAATAAAAAGCCTTTCAGCCTTCTTAAGGGTTTTGTTTTGTCATTATAGTACCTGAGCTGCCTGTGCACATCCAATGTGTGAGGTATTCTTTCTCCCTTATTCTTAGGTTCTAAGAAGAACAAATGGAGATTGATAAACGATTAAAAGTGAATTCTGAGACCACTTTTGGCATGAAAGAGGGGTTAGTGTGTAACAGAACCCTATCCATGTGAAAAATCGGGTAAGGTCATTGCACCATGACAGTTGCAAGTCAGAAACCTGCCTTGAAGATGTCAGAGGAATAAGGAAAATAGTTTTCCATGTTAGCAGCTTCAGATCAGCTTAAGTGGCAGGTTCAAAAAGTGGTAACATCAGTTTTTCCAGAACATAGTTGGAATCTCACGAAGGAGGATGTCGCTTGTGAGGGGGTCTCATATGCAATACTCCTTTCCTGAACTGTTTTACCAAAAGAGAAGAAAAAAGAAGGGGCTCCATTGGCAGATAAGCAAAGATAGCCACTAAATGCACCTTCAAGGAAGCATACAATAAGCCATCCTGAAGCAGCGTACACGCAAGGGCCCTATGTTTCAGTTTAGGTACCACTTGGAGAACCTCATCCATTTGTAAACATAAAATTTTCTAGAAGGTTTTCTGGCCTCCTTTTACACCTGCTGCACAAGTACCTAAACAGAGTCAAGACTGAATCAGCCAAGCTGTCAGGTGCAGCTGCTCCAAATTGGGGTGTTTCATTCACCCCTGAGACTGTGAGAGCAAATCCAGAGTGTAAGGAAGCCTGTGGTAATTGCCCTTAGCCAATACCATTATAAGGGAGAAACAAAACTGCTTGGTACATTAGGGGGTCACCACAATGATCTTTGGTATTTCTTTCTGAATCTTCAGAAGTACCTTGTGAATCAGTGGAAAATGTGGAAATGCATACAAGAACATTCCTGTTCAAATGAATGAGAATGCTTCTGTATTCCAAACATGACTGCAAGGATATCTGGGATAGAATTTCTCCACATGTCTGTTTTTAAAGAAGGTGAACAGATCTATTTGAATCATTCCCCACATCTGGACTACATCCTGGAACACCACGGCCTTAAGCTGCCACTTGTGTGGGTCTGCCCAGGATTGGCTTTATCTGTCTGACACAATGCATTTGTCTGACGAGATGTACGATGCCTGAAGAGTCAGACAGTTCTGTAAAGCCAGCTCCCAGGCCATCACTGCCAACCAGCACAGAAGGTGGACCTTGTACCCCATTGTTTGCTAAGGTACCATGTCACTGTGGTGTTATCTGTAACCACAAGAGGAGGAACTGGAGTTCATAGGTGGTGAACAACATTCAAGTCTTGGATCACTGCCAACATTTCCTTGTTACTGATGTGCTTCCATGTGTCCTTGAGCTTCCAAATGGCCTGCACTTGCACTGCACTGACACAGCTCCCCAGCTGAATTCAGTTGAATATGTCTGGACAGATTGTGTTGGAACAAGTGGGAAGAAGAGAAGTATTGGACTTATACTCAGCTGTGTTCTCCAGAACTGTAACTCTTATCTGATGAAGGGCAATACTGGCAAATGGTATTCCAGTAAATGCAGGTCCTGGGTCCAACAATTTCATACATAATATTGAATTTTCCTCATGTGGAGATGGGATAGTGGTATCATAAGAATCATGGACACCATCAGTCCTAGAATATTTAGGAATTCTCTTGCTAAGGCAATATTCCTCCTGGAGAATTTCTAAAACATTGTCTGGTAGGACAGGATCTTGTCTTTGGGAAAAAAAGCCATTTTTTGTTGGTATTAAGCACCCAAGAAGACAAGTCTTCGGAAGGCATGCCTGACACTCTCGGAACATGAACCTTAGCTGGAAGAGTAAGGTCAACATCTTTTCAAGTGATCCCAAATACCTGGTTGCAGACTGCACATATCAACAAGTTATTCAAGTAAAAAAAATGCGAAGACCAAGAGACCAGTAGAGGGCCACTACTGGAGCAACACATTCTGTAAACACTCATGGTGTAGTGGATAGCCGAAAGGGCAATGCACAGAACTGACAACAAACCTCAGATATCTCCTGAAGAAATAAGAAATAAAAATATGACGATACGTGTCCTTCAAGTCTAGGATCACCATGAAGAAGTGGTCTGGCAGAAGAAGCAGCACTATCTACAGGGTGAGCATGTTGAACTTGGGGAAATTGACAAAATTATTCAAAAAAAGATAGGCTCAACACTGGCCTTCACAACAGCACTTTTTTGGGAACCAGGAAAATTCTGGAGTAGAAACCTCTGATTCTCTCTGAGGCAGGGACCAATTCTATGACCCTTCTTTCTAGCATGTGCCAGAGTATAGGGGGAAATAAAGTCTGGTCTGGTGGATGAGATGGACCCTCCCCAAATGGAGTTGGATGGTCCTTCCACTGCTATCTGTAACCTCTGCAACAATGTTGAGCACCCATTTTCTGGAAGCCACTGATGACCTGGCCACCTTGTTGAGAGATAGATTTCATGACAGGGTACCAGGAGGATTACCTAGAAATGACTAGTTCTGTGCTTCAAAATACTTATAGGTTGGGAGGATGTACATTTCATCACTGGCAAGTGATTCTGCACCCCTGACTCCCCCTGCACCTAAACAGCTTGGTTCTCCCACACCTGAACCAGGCAATGGTACATCCCAGGAGGACTTGTCTGAACTTCGTGTCACAGAAAGTTGTACTAACCCTACACCAGGGGACCTGGGTCTTATATTTATGATATAAGGTCATGCAGCAGGCATATACTTTGTCATTCACAGTCTATGGCAGGGCAGAGTGGGTGACAGACAACATTAAAGTGCACTGTAGGGCCCTGTAGCACTGCAACACTTATTTAGATGGACAGGGTACAGGGGAACACAATTTTACCCATATGCACTTGTAATAGGGGTGGTATATGTGATGTTGTGGGCACATGATATCTCTGCATTTCTGCAGGATCTTCTTTTTCAAGTTAATGCTACTGCTCGTTCTATGTCCAAAATGTACATACAACCTTGTCATGCTAACTGCTACTGAATAACAGCCACCTGTACAGGTGGCATGCATCTTTTCCTCTGTGTGAAGTAATGCAGTCTATGATAAAACTGGACATTGCTGCGTGGTACTAAGATGTGGGGTTGAGAAGTATAAAACACTAACAAATAGCTTACACATGTATATCCTTAATGTTACAGGTACACAATTCTGAAAAAAGGGAGGAGGAAAGAGAAGTTCTCTAAGGCAAAGGACAACATTATCCTGTAGGCCCTCCATAAGCATGGTTGTCAGATGCTCCAAACCGATATACTCATGCCTTTCAAGCATGTGTCTCATGGGACCTTATTAAACAGGTGAAGAGATTTGATGGCCATAATCGAAAACATGACCAAGTACAAATTAGGATCATAGACATGACTAGACTCGCATGCAACAAGGCAGCATACCTAGCAGGGGACCTGACAAAAAGCTGGTGGGGATCCATCAACAGAGTCACCATTAACTGACATGAACAAGTTCCTGGCATCTCTGTCAGGGGGGCAAGACAGGTCCCTCATATCAGTGGAGGATTTAGTCTTGAGTGTCAGCTGGCAATGCCTCAGGTGGCTATTACCTATCATGCAGTGAAACCTACCTGGATCAGACCCATACATCTAATAAGCATGGCTATTTTATCGTTAAATACATTTGGAACTACAGCAACAATATCAGTCTACATAGTATATGTTGCCTATAGATTTTGCATGCTGCTCCGTTTTATAGCTTTACCATTAATGGATGTTTGAGAAGGCTGCATTAATACGCTCAGGTGTGCTTGTGTTTTCACAGGTGCTTCAGTATCAAGATCCTCCATTGTAGATACTGGCATGCTTGCAGTCAGAGAACTGTCTGAGACTGACGCCGATGGTTGCCATAGCCCAGTACAGTCTGGGATCATATTGGCAACATTAGAAACAGATAATATGACAGGTATATCACCTCTTCCTCAGACAGTTCTTGTATCTGTGCAACCCACCTTTAATTGTCCCAGGATGTCACATCAGGGTAGGAGTTGGCTGACACATTAGCACCGGGAACATCTCCTTCCCCTAAGAGAGAGATATTCTTAGTCTTTGGCAGCTCCCTCAAGTGTGGACAGGGAAGTCAAGATTGGGGTACTGGTTGCAGCAAAACTGGGTACCATCCCCTTCCTGAGCTGAGTGTCTCCTGGGCCACCACCACATAACACAAATGCAGGGCCATTATACAGGGACAGGCAGATAACCACTGCATTCACAACAGAGCTAATATGTGTAGTATTGTGGTCTGTGTTATGATCTCCAAGAGGACCGTTTCATTTATGCAGCATCTATGAAAACCATAGCAGGGAACCTGTATGCCACAGATGTCCCTCTGTGGCTGCAAATCATGGTCATCACCATTCTCATCACTGGTTCTCTTACACTTCTGGTGCAGTAGCCCCCTCTGAAAGGACAAAGAGTCTTGGTCACATAGCGTGACCACTTCCACATCTCTAACCACCCATATCAGATCAAGATGTTCACTCTCACAGAGCACTCAGTTCTATCTGCATACTGCGGGTCATGCCTGTGACAATCCCCAGAAAGGGTGCCTATATGAATGAGGATGTATACAAATGGTGCATTTAATTCCTGAGGGTGTCCTAGACCTGTCTGCCAGACACTAGTACAGTGCAGCATCTTCTGTTGGAGCTCTGTTCCATGCATAAACAGCATCTCTGCCCAGAGACATCACTCAGGTGACACCATCCCTTCCCTAACAAGTCTTCATGGTTTATCCCAATGAACTGGCCAAGACACATGCGCATACTTACTCACAGCAATAGCCCATCCCTTCACACACACACACACACACACACACACACACACACACACACACACACACATGCATACACAATGCCCATTGCTAACACCCATCAGTCTGGCCCAACATAACTGTGCATATGATAACAATTATGCTTTGCCCTCATTGCTCTGTTACCAGGGCAACCTATGCCTCACACACAGTCTGACTAGTCCATGCATTTTCAAATATAGCCTGATTTAGTATTCCATGCATCATTGTTACAGCATGTTATGTCTAATCTGGTCCATAGTTGTGAACCAGACACTGTTTCTTAGTCAGTGCCACAATGTTCAGCAATAGACTCTATCTTGGATGGTCATAACCTGTGGAAATCTCCTCCATGGGCTTCTAAATAGGCAGATCCTCTGCTGTTGACTCTGGGACATCATCTTCACAAATGTCAGTCTCCTGTTGCATTTGTGTACCAACCTGTTTATTATTGAACACACAGCAAATATCTTGCTGCTTGCTTCTGGATCATACTGCAGGGTACCACTGGAGACATCTAGACAGCAGAAGCAGGCCCTCATTAATCCAACACATGTTCAATGATGTCCTGGGTCTGTAACAGGCCAGTGTTGCATGCATTCTCACATTGTGGCCTGTGAGTTTCTTATTGATGTCAATTAATTAGAAGTTATGTACCTACCATAACGTTCCATGTTAGTTGTCTTCATCTCGCCTTCTTCTTGCTGGATGGTTCGGAGCCGATCCTCGGCTCCGACTCGGCACTAGCTTTAGCTCGAGAACTCCTTTTACCAGCTCGAGGCAACCCTATATCCCATGATGCAAGGCGGAACTACCTCAGATCTCGTTTGGCAGCTAACTAACCCTGCTAAAGACTTATCCTAATATAATTAGGAACCATGGTTCCTAAAAGAAGTCCTCATAACAATGCTCCAGAGGAAGCAATCTAATAGGAACTCTCCAAGATCTGTCCAGGCCAGGGGAAGGAGGGTGGGGCAAGAAAGAAGGCGAGATGAAGACAACTAACATGGAACGTTATGGTAGGTACATAACTTCTAAATGTTAAGTTGTCAATCTCGCCTTCATTCTTGCTGGATGGGACCGCGTCCTAGCACCTGTATCCCGGGTGGCTCAATGGAACAGACTCTTGAGAACAGTGGAACCAAAACTGGCCCTATCTCTGGAGGCCAAATCCAACTTGTAATGAGACACAAAAGTATGAGGCGTGGCCCAAGTAGCTGCTGCACAAATAGTGTCAATGGGAAGTCTATCCTGAAAGGCTACAGAAGTGGATAGACTCCTGGTCGAATGAGCTTTTGGCTTAGAAGATAGTTGTTTGCCCTTAGAGAGTACACATAGGAAATGGTGGAAGTCAACCATCTAGATAAGGTCACTTTAGATACTGGAAGACCCAACCTGCTTCCTGCATAGGAGACAAACAATTGGTCTGATTTTCTAAGTTGTTTAGTCCTATGTAAGTAGTACCTGAGCTGACGATGAACATCCAAAAATGCAGCTTCTGTTCAGCTCTGTCAGAATAGTTAGGAAAGAAAACTGGTAGATCAATAGATTGGTTAATATTGGCTTGAGATACAACCTTGGGAAGAAAAGAAGGGTTAGTCCTGAGCGAAACCCTATCCTTATGAAACACCAGATAAGGTGAACGAATACAGAGGGCCTGAATCTCAGAAACTCTTCTTGCAGAAGTAACAGCCAGCAAAAATATAGTTTTCCATGTCAACAACTTTAAAGAACACGTGAGCAGACGGTTCGAAGGAGGTAGAATTAGGATGCCAACATTAAGTTCAGATCCCATTGCGGAGGAGGATGTTTCACAGGCGGTTTTAGGAGAAAACTCCTCTCAAAAGGCTTTGCATAACCTATGAGACATGATGTTATTGTCCTGCAAGCCAACATGAAATTTGGAAATAGCAGCCATTTGTACTTTGACTGTAGATGATGACGATCCTGAATGAAAACCTCGAACAGGAAAACCAAAACAGAATGTATAGGAGCGGTGAAGGGATCAATATTTTTGGCGTTTGCCCAAATAGAAAAACGTCGCCACTTGCTAGCATAAACAGTTCTAGTGGACGACTTTAAAGAAGACACTAAAATGTCTCTGACTGAGTCAGAAATCATTGGTAGCCTGGCTAGCGAAGGAAGTGGAGCAACCAAGCAGTGAGGTTGAGAGAATGAATGGCTCGGTCCTGCTGACCCGACTGGTGGATCAAAAGATCCCGAACTGGGTCCAGATGCCAGGGCTGCACCAGAAGGTGATGATGTAGAGACGGAAACCAAATTTGTCGAGGCCAATATGGAGCAATGAGGATCAATTTGGCTCTCAAAACGGTGGCTTTCTGAATGATTTGTGGAATCAATGGAAAGGGAGGAAAAGCATAAAGAAGTCCCCGAGGCCAATCCTGGGTTAGAGAGTCTCTCAAGGGTTGGCCTGGAAGAGGAAATAGTGTGAAGTAATCTGGGCACTTGCTGTTTTGAGGGGTAGCGAAAAGATCGCAACAAGGGGTGCCCCACTTCAGAAAAATCTGATCCACTACAGACTGATTGAGAGACCACTCGTGAGGCATCAGAATAGATCTGCTTAGCCTGTCCGCCAATAGGTTGGACCTGCCGGGGATGTGCGTTGCTATCAGAAACCGCTGAGAAGAGATCGCCCATTGCCAAAGTCTGAGAGCTTCTCGACATAAGGGATAGGACCTGGTTCCGCCCTGTTTGTTGATGTACCAGACCACGGACATGTTGTCCGTCTGTACTGCAATAGTCCCTGTGGGAAGAAAGTCGTCGAGGGCTTGCAACGTTAAAAGCACTGCTCTCATCTCCAGGACATTTATGTGCAGGTGGTATTCTATGGTTTGCCACGTCCCGTGGACCATCCTGCCCTGATAATGCCCCCCCCACCCGATCAGAGAGGCATCCGTGGTGACTGTGGCAACTGGAGGAGGGAGAACAAATGGTCGGCCCTGCTGAAGAAGAGGGAAGATACCCACCATCGTAGATGAGCCCTGCAAGACTGTGTCACTAAGATCTCGTGTCTCATGGGCAGATCGTGGTACGACCACTGCGTGAACAACATCCACTGCAGGAGACGCATGTGGAAGCGAGCTAGTGGAAGAAGAACAATGGCTGCAGCCATTAGGCCTAGAACCTTCAAGACAAACCTGGCTTTGACCTTGTTGCTTTGTAACAGAAGCTGAACAAATTTCTGGATGTCCAGAATCCTTTGATTTGTTAGTCTGGCTAACATTTTGACGGTATCTAACTCTGCGCCTATAAAGGTGATAGATTGGCAAGGCAGCAGAGAGGATTTTTCGAAATTCACTGAAATTCCTAGACTCTTGCAAAGCTGTAAGGTGTAATCTCTGGACCGAAGAAGCTGATCCCTGGAGGTGGTGGAGAGGAGCCAGTCGTCCAAATAAGGAAACACTTGGAATCCTCGACGTCTCAGGTGAGCTGTGACCCCCTCCATGCATTTGGTGAACACTCTGGGGCTGAAGTGAGGCCAAAGGGCAGTGCTCTGAATTGGTAATGACTGGCTCCCAGCCAGCGGAGAAACCTTCTGGAGCGTCTGTGAATCTTTATGTGATAGTACGCATCCTGAAGGTCTATCGAGCACATCCAGTTGTCCTTGCCCAGAAAGGGCAGAATGGATTGCAGCGTGACCATCCGGAATCTTGCCTTTTTGACAGACTTGTTTAGTCTGCTTAGGTCTAGTATTGGTCTCCAATCTCCCGTCCTTTTGGGGACCAAAAAGAATCTTGAGTAGAAGCCGGATCCTACTTGGTCTGCCGGCACTGTTTGGATGGCTCTTTTTCCCAGGAGTTTTGAAACTTCCTGTTTTGCCAAATCCTTTGACCGGGTGAGATGTCTGGAAGGGATTGTAGAGGTACGTAATACCTTTCGAAGGGGATTTTGTAACCCTCGGATATAATCGACTGTACCCACTTCTCTTGTGATAGGGATTGCCAGGCTACTGGGTACAGCGAAATTCTTCCCCCGACTGCCTCCAAGGGTGGACAGTCGGGCAACACCTCAGGGATGCTGAAAGGGCTTCTCAGGAAGAGGCTCCCTGTTGCCCTGGTTCTGAGGACCCCCCTGCCTCTAGGGCGGCGTCTATTATTGTTACCCCCTCTGGCTCTAGGGGTAAACTGACCACGTGTGTGCGGTGTAGCTCCTTGGGCTATACGGAACCACATCCTTCCCCTTCTGACCCTTGGGATATGGTCTAGAAGGAGTGGAAAACTGGACTCCAACGGCAGAAAGAGTTTTACCGTCTTGTTCACATCTGGTCAAAGTATCCTTCACCTGAGGTCCGAACAAAGCCGAACCGTCAAAGGGGTGTTGGTGAAGGACGCCTTAAAGGGGTCCGCAAAATTACACAGCCGCATCCAGGCTTGGCGTCTAAGAGCAACACCTGTGCCTGCGGCCCTGCTCGTTCCATCGGCTGCATAAGATATGAGCCGCATGGAGGAGTTAGATATCGAATTCAGGATAGCTAGCTGAGAGGCAATCTTTCCTGAGCCCCAGCAGCTGAAGGATCCTGGACTACTTCCCCAGTTCCTTGAGAATATCTCGTTGAAGCCTGGTGAAGTGACAAAGGTAATTCAGCGACGCATTGCAAAGGTCGCTGAAGAAAACATCCGCTTTCCATACCTGTCCATGGTCCTAGAATCCTTATTAGGAGGATGGACAGGTACTGAAGGATCCGCCAGTTCCTTCTTAGTGGCCGCCACCACCATAGCATCCACAGAGACACCTTTGGACAGGAACTGTTTGTCCGAAGGGGCCGTGATGAATTTGGATGGTCTCCTGGGGACAGGTTCCACAGAATCTGGAGCCACGCCTTCCGAGCCACTACCTGCATGAGTGGGTCGAAGGCGGAGACACCCAGGAGGTGGAGGGTCGGGATCCAAAGCCTCCAGGTATACCGACTCATCCTCGGAGGGGTCAATGGAGGGCCAATTCCCCTCTGTTTGAGGAGCTCAAGGATGTCTGAAAATGAGACATCCTCAGAGGGGACCGTGGGGAACCCTCCGACTCATCTAAGTCGGTATCAGATGTAGTAGACTCAGGGAGTCTGTGTGTTTCCTCTTACGTCCTCTTCCGAGGGGTTCACCTGCAGGGTCAGGAGAAACCTCGGAAGAGGAGGAAATTCCCAGTGGGGAAACCTGGGGCGATGGATCCCTGGGCCTGAGAGCAAGAGGCTGGCAAGAGGCTTCTGCAGGCACTGATGAGGGAGGAGCTAGAGGGATAGACCGTTGACCAGGCTCAGAGGCCAGGACACTCCTCATCACCTCAAAGGCTCCTCTCCCCGGGAGACCTGAACACACCCGCTCCGAAGAAACAGGAATGGTCGGCTCCAAGAGAGAGAAGGCTCGAGGCAGATGTCGGCGCCGAGCTTACCAAAGCGAAGCTCGAGAGGGAGAGCGGGGTCGACAAGGGTCCGATGCCACTAGCCCCTCGGAGCCGACAGTGGAAACCCGACGACCGGATCCCTCCAAGGAAAGTCTCAAGGAGGAGATCGGAGCCGAGGATGACGGAGCCGGAGGATGTATCGGCTCCGGCATCGAAACAGTCGCTGTCCCAAGAAGCTCCGGCTCCGAACTCTGGTGTGGAGTCGGAGGAGGAATCTCAAGAATTGGGGCTGTAGCCGAAGTCTGTTGAGACGGGCTATGGAGCATTTGGGCCAGTGCCTGAGACTTCAACAGCCTGCTTACCACCCTCTCCAAATCGTGGTCAGACAGCCTGGAAGATCTCGAAGATCGGCTCCGATGGCTCCGCTCCGACAAAAGAGGAGACCCCGGAGCCGAGTGGATACTTAGTATCGAAGGGGACCGGGATCTCTTGCGGGCCGGAGCCATCGGAGCCGAAGTCCCTTGAACCCCAGATGGAGCCGAGGACCTGGGCCCAGATGCTGGATAAAGTGTCGGCTCCAGCCGGAGCCGACAAGGCAACAGTAGTCAGGGTATCGGAGCCGGCCGCACCGAACCCACTACTCTGGCAGAAGAAGCATCGGTTCCAGCCGGCGATATCGGCTCCGACGGAGCCGGAGCCACCGGAGGAGGCTTAGACACTGTAGCCTGAGCCTCGGTGGCTTAAGAGGTTTTCCTGCCCCTTGCTTAGGAGGAGAACCTTCAGGTTTCAACAAACCTCGGAGGATCAGTTTGTTCCTCCTTTCCTGCAGGACTCGCTGGCTAAAGGCATGACACAACGCACAGGAGTCCTGCAGGTGCAAAGGCCCCAGGCAATACACACAAGAAGTGTGACCGTCTGTCAGGGACATTTTCTGACAGCACTGGTCACACTTCTTGAAGCCTGAGACCTTGCCTTCCCTAGACATCCTAAAAGGATATACACAAACAGTCCCCACAAACACACAACTTAATCCCTACACAGACACACAGGAAGGGAATAACTTGGGGAACTAGGCCTGACTAAAACTTTCACTGAAAAACTATATTAAAAGTTTAAAAAAGGAAGGAATAGGGTGGGCTGTACTAAATACAGGCTAACCTAACACTGAAGGGAAATTAAACCCCTAACTAACTTTTTTCTTATTTAACAAGAAAAACTTACCTCAGCTGGCAAAGGAGACCTCTTTCGCTAAGCGGCAAACGAGATCTGAGGTAGTTCCGCCTTGCATCATGGGATATAGGGTTGCCTCGAGCTGGTAAAAGGAGTTCTCGAGCTAAAGCTAGTGCCGAGTCGGAGCCGAGGATCGGCTCCGAACCATCCAGCAAGAATGAAGGCGAGATTGACAACTTAACATCCATAGTTCCATGGCATATCTGGCATTACCAACAAGATACCCCTGACAGAAACACCCCACACAAATCACTGATATGACAAACGTCTGTCAAATGTAGGAATCCTAGGTACAACCTGGGTTGTGCACTGACATGCTTGTATATTATAACTTGTGCGCTACAGAAAATGCAGTTGGGTAAGTAAACTTACCATAACAGTGGATGTTTGAATGATCACTGCTACAGTAAGCAAAGCTATATAGTATTATATCCTGTAATGATATAACAGCTGGCCAGCTTCCAAAGCTTCAAGGTACCTACCATGCACCTAAACCATTAGTCAGCTAAAGATGAGCCGACTAAAAAGACAGGTTTGGGCACCAAGCCCTTCAGAGCTTTCATGCCAACAGAGAGATGGAGGCTGATCCCTGAAAAGACAATACTAGGAACAATAAAAAATGTCCACAGCCTGGCATACAAAACACACCAAGAAACAAGGGGAATGGAAGGAGACAGTGGCTACTGCAGCAGTGATCATTTGAACATTTACTGTTATGGTAAGTTTACACAGACAACTGTGTTATGTTCTTCATATTCATCATTGCTGCAGTAAACTAAGCTATATAGGTAGTGTACAAATTTTGGGAGGTGGAAGGAGGAGAGTCCAGGAGCCCCTGGAGAATGGACTTAAAGCCTGATCTAGACCTAGAGAAAGAATCAAGCTTATAGTGTCTTGTAAAAGTATATACATGTGACAAAGTTGCTGCTTCTAGAATATATTTAGAATCCACCACTTTCCAAAAAGCCATAAATGAATCCAAGGGTCAAGTAGAATGGGCTTTGACCCTACCTGGAATAGTTGTTGTGGTGATTACAACAAAAGGTAACACAGCCTTAGACACAAGGTTGCCCCTTCTTACTTTCAAAAGAAATGAACAATTGATCGGAAGATCGGAAAGACTTAGTTCTGTCAAACTAGTACCCAAGTTGTCTGTGGCATCTAAGATATGGAGTATCCTTTCTTCCTCATTATCAGATTCAGGAAAGAAAATGGGAAGATGAATAGTTTGTCTTACAGTAAACTTGGACACCACTTCAGGTATAAAAGAAATATTATTTCTGAAAGAGACCCTGTCCCCGTGGAAAATGAGGTAGGGTTGACTCAGCATAACCGGTATAAAAAAAATATTATTTCTCAAAGAAACCCTGTCCCTGTGGAAAATGAGGTAGGGTTGAGTCAACATAACGACTTGATACTCAAGATACTCTTCTTGCAAAGACCAGAGCAAGCAGTAAAACTATTTTGCATGTTAAGAACCTCAAGTCAGATAGGTTCACTGGTTCAAATGAAGCCTGTGTTAGCTTCTCTAACACAAAATTAAGATTGCAATGAGAGGCAACCGGTTTTCTAGGTCGTCTCTTAAGCAAGACTTCTTTCAAAAACATTTTAACATGATAATGTATTAAAAGAGGAGTATCCATGGGCAAACATGCTGAAATGACCAATAAATTAACCGTGATGGAGGAGTAGGAAAGGTGATTGGTTTTACGGTATTTATTTGAGTTACTATCCTGAGAAAAACTAGAATGGTTTCTAGTTATGTTGGCACCAAAAAGAAAAACTTTTCCATTTGCTAATCTGTATTGTAGAAGGCTTTCTTGCCTCCATTATTATCTGCAGCAAACCCTCTTTAAATGGGTGCCTAAAGAGAATCAAGACCCTATCATTCAAGCAGTCAACCGAAGTTGATTGGGGCTGAGGTGTATCAAACATCCCTGATCTTGTGCGACTAGATTCTTTCAGAATCTTCAGAAGTATTCTGAATGTCAGTGGAAAGGGTGGAAAAGCATACAAAAACATTCCTGTCAAAGGAAAAAAAGGTATCCATTTTGCAGGCCTTCTTGTCTGGAGTTTTGGAGCAGAATCTTTCCAGTTGATTGTTCAGAGAGAATGCAAATAGGTCTACTTGAGGAACTCCCACAGATAGATCAAATCTTCAAAGACTGCCTGATCTAGTTTCCATTCATAAGGATCTGCACCCTTGTCTTGCTCAGCTTGTCTGCCACACAGTTTTGCTTTGACGGAAGCTAGGATGGCCGTAGAGTGAGATTTTGTAATGAAGCTATATCCTAACATAACATGGCTAGCCTGCAAAGGAGGTACAACCTGGTTCCCCCTTGCTAGTTGATCTGCCATATGACTGTGGTATTGTCTGTAGCAACTTGAAGAGGTCCCAGGGACCAAAGATGATTCAGAGGGTTGAGAGCCTTGATCAGAGCAATCATTTCCCCTCTTAGACAGGGGCAACAGGTGCTGATCATAGAAACAAGGGGAACTTGGCTAGGCTTGTAAAGGCCCTACGGCCATAGGCTTAGTAACTTCCTATGATCCTGTTATTTATGTGCTTTTGTCTTTCCTTCATGTCTCACACACCTTGCACTTTCATCCCTCCTGAAAATGCTCCCCAATACCCTTGGATTGCATGCAAACCCATCCATGGACCAACAAAGCTGATATAAGTATTTTTTGCATTTGCTCTAACTATGTCAGTGCTATTTAACAGTTCTGTGCTCTATTTATTGATTGATTGATTGAATTTAACACTGTCTTTAAGCCTGTACTTGTTAAAGAAACACCATCTGGTTATTACCATATTGCTGTAAGGTCTTTTTAACAGTATCCTGATATTTCCTAACCTCTTCCGATACTGCAAAATCTGTTCTGAGTTTACCAAAATTCTCCTGAGTTTTCCAAAATATTTCTAAGTTTTGCAAAGTTTTTCTGTGTTTTTAAGTTTTCCTACATTTGGATACATTTTTCTGTACTTGGGAACATTTCTCAGGGTCTGTGTACTTATTTCCAAAGATTCCTGATACAGCAGGAATCCTGCCTTTTGTTGCAAAGCATCTACTACTGCACTTGAGCTCAAAACCAGTTTGTTTTACAATTAAGAAGGTTTTATTCTGCACTCTGTTTGGAGCAGTGGACTGATTCAACCCATCTGAGTTGGGAACTGCTGGTGGAAGGCTTGCTGTGTGTTTATCTGATTGGCTTGATAGCTTAACTGTGTTAAAGTCTTTCATCCTGCTGGTATAAAAGCTGCACAAACCCCGTTACCTGTGGCTTGTATATACCCAAACCTCTCCAGTTTAAAATCCTGTATAGAAAACACATTCCATAGTCACCAACTGTTCATAGCTGCTCGAAGTGCTGCCAGTTTGCACAGAGGGCAGCACTACTGCAGGTCCGCCTATAGTATACTACTAAACACTCTCACTTAGACCTTTTAGGGACTCTCCCCTACTCCTTCACATCTACTAAAATCTGGTATAATGGATAGGTGCTTCACTGTCATCTCTCATTCTGGCCTGGTGGATATGGGCATCCTGAGGCAGTGTAGCA
The DNA here is from genome assembly GCF_019279795.1 of Protopterus annectens. NCBI lineage: Eukaryota > Metazoa > Chordata > Ceratodontiformes > Protopteridae > Protopterus > Protopterus annectens. The sequence continues at coordinate 295,639,474 of NC_056747.1, forward strand.
ACTGCCTTATGCTCACTGGCAACCACTTGATTTTAAAACAAACACAGTATATGTGAGAGATGTAGATACACAATGTCATTAGAGGCAAAGCTCTCACATACACGTATGAAAAATGCAAACCAGGTTGTAAGTGTTACACCCAAAACACTCACTACCAACACTAAGGAACAAACACATAGACCCACGTATGCAGAGGTACTCACATGTAATCTACCAAAACCTCCAAGACCTCCTAAAAGCATCTCACAATGGCCCCATGCACACTCAAAAAAACAGCACCTCACACAACACAACTCTGAAAATCATAGTAGCCCTGCTTTCATGCCCATAAGGCAACAACACACAGCCAAACATTTTAGTTAGTGGGGATTCCATTGTAAGACATAATGATGTCCCCCTTAGCAGAGCAGGCTAAACAAGAAGATCACAGTGAGCTGTCTGTCTGAAGCCAGGATCTGCCAAAACATGCATGCACTTAGGTCTTTAAACCACAGGTACCAGTATGACATGGCCATAGTCCATGTGGGTGTAAACAACCTAAGATGTACTTCACTGGACTACATGAAGACAGACATGATGGAACTCTCTGAATATGTGCTCCAGGGGGGTATGAATCTAGCCTTGAGTATCATCCTACCTTAACCAATGATGATGCCACAGTACCAGCAAAAAATGACTGACATCAGCAATTGGCTGAGTTTCGGGTGTCACAACAAGGGGATCCAGTATTTGTCAGCCTGGAGAGACATGATCGACAAACCATGATTCTTTGCCAGAGATGGTTGCACTTGTCACTACTTGGCTTCCAGATACTGGCAAAAACCTTATCTATCCCCATAGTGCCTTTTTTAGGCCATACCAAGTTGTTAAACCCTCCAACATAAAAAAAACATCACTCATGAGCACCAAAAAGTAGTGCTGCTCAAAGTTAGGATTTTAAATAAAAAATTGCACTCCCTGAAAGCACTCCTTATGTTGGAGAATGCAGACATATATGTAGTCACGAAAACATGGGTCAAAACCATGGAGAGAACCCCAGCTATCAAAGTCTAGAATGCCTTTCATACATCTCGAGCCCCCCGCAGCTCAGGATAAAACAAATGGAGGAGGTGTCTCAGTGTTCATAAAGGGCAAGTACACCATTAGACTGGTCCTACAACATGACTCACTTGAGCTCCTCCATGTCTAACTAACCATAAGTGTAACCCAATATCATATCCTTGGTAACTACAGATCCCCTAACATGAGTCTGGAAAACCACACTTCCTACCTAAATCTACTGGAATATCTTAACATTCAGCACAACACTATACTTATGGTTGACTTCAACTACCTCTATATAAACTGGAAGACTTACACGACTCATAATTCACTTGCTCAGAGGTTTCTGGACTTCACCAATGCAAACACCCTGAAGCAACCAGTTAGCTCCCCAGCTAGAGGTACAAA